>NC_081162.1:17749999-17834999 GCF_012432095.1 Onychostoma macrolepis | reverse complement strand
GTGTCACATCTTACCTCATTTACGTGCGTAAAGGCTGCGTACGTGCGTGCGTATCCGCGTTCGCAATGATGCGTCAAGACGGCTCCTTCAGTGAAGCCTGGTTTTGATTTGCAATGGTTGTTATTGAAATATTTATAGATATGTTTGTGTAGTTTATTTAGAGTGGGGAAATAAATAGTGTACTGTTAAAAAAATAAACTTAAGTAAAGTTACCACGCCATACCTGGTAAAATGTTGTAAAATTATTATTTTAATATTTATATATTTAATAATATTTAATATATCACACACACACACACACACACACACACACACACACACACACATATATATATATATATATATATATATATAACTAGAAATATTTAAACAATGAAAACAATGTTTTAATTTTATATTTGGCATATATTTATAGTATTAGTGTTTGTACAAGATTCTTTATATTTATATTATTTATTATGTTTGTTATTATTGGCCATAATTGCTGGAAAGGCCAATTATGATAAAGTTTAAGTCATCATGTGCAATACTATTGCATTTTTTTAATCTTTCAGTTTACATTTTACTGACCACTCTGTTTAGTCATTATTTAAAATGTCTCTGTACATAAGTTGTCTGTTCCTTTCTGTTTCCGTTTGCTTATGTTATGACTGCTATATCTCCCAGCTGTCAGGTGTGCAAGTTTCTCTCTCTACCCCATTGCTTGGAAGAAACGTGTTATCTGTTTTCTCAGTGAAAATGCTTTGACTAGACTTTCTCAAGCAGTATGTTATCATTCCTTTGGGCCTGTAGACACTCAAATGTTTTGTCCAGTGCTAATGTTATACTCTCGGTGTGCTCTCGGTTTAAGGACACCAGTTTGTTTACATCCTGAAACTGCTCAACCAAAGCAGATAATTGAAGCAAGTGTTTCCTTTCTAAGTTTAATGCAGCCAGAAACACTTTTGCATTGATAACATACATCACAACCCAACCCACTAGGTGCACTTTAGGTAGCATTCGCATTATATTTTTCTAAACAGCAGCTTAGCTTGTTGGGTACACAAAAAATACTTGGGAATTAATCAGGGGAATGTTTAGTCAGCAACTGCAGAAGCTGGTTTTTGGCTGTCCTGCAAGGTTAGTTTAGGGGCCGGTGACAGGCCAGGCCAGGCTAGGAGAGATGCCCAACTCACTGCAGATCACTTACTACTGGGGACAATAGTTTCCTCCTTCCTGCTGTTGGCTGTTATGAGTTTTACAACTCTCTCAGCATCCTCCTGATGATTCAAAGGTAACTGATTGTCTTTCTATGCCTGTAGGCCATTTAGCATGTGAACAGGATTAGTGGTTACTTTGGCTGGAGGTTGACAGATCTTGGGCACAGACTGTACCAACAAATGTCGAAGAGGTGTTTGAGCTATCTTTTTTTTTTTTCTTCTTTCTGCAAGGCTTAGGCACAGTAGAAAAACATGTAATGATTATATAATATAAATTAGTTTGTTTTGGTGAAGCCAGTGTAAATTGCGCCAAGTTGAAATGCACTCTAGATCTCAGCATGCATTGGGGCATGAATAAATTGGTAAAACTTTACAATAAGGTTCTATTAGTCAAAACATTAACTAAAATTAACAATGAGAGATTAATTTTTACAGTACTTATTAATTTCATTTAATATTATTTTAAAAATACAGCTGTTCACTGTTAGTTTACGTCAGCTCAGGTCTATTAAATAATATTAATAGATACAGTTTTAGTAATGCATTAGTAAATAAAATTTACATTTACTAATAAATGCTTTAGAATTATTGCTAATTCATGTTGACTAATCTAATATTAATAAATGGGACTTTATTGTAAAGTGTTACCAGTAAATCATGCAAAATACTGCTTTACTGTTCATTGTTCAACATGCTGGCAAGTCCATTTGACTTGCACATCAGTTGGTGACTTGGTGTTAACTAAAAGTGCACCATTATATTTAAATATGTGGTTGAGTGTCACCGTCATTATGGATTAAGGACCCAATATGTCAAATTGGTGTAACTTTGTGTAAAACTTGGTGCAGGTATTATAAAAACATTGTTTTGTGTTGTTTTTTGGCTGTTATACATTATTGTGGAGCATGTAAAAACTATATGTAACAAACTTCATGCAATCCTTGTATTTGGGCTGTGATTATTTTGTGTGTGACAGAAGACAGTATTATTTCTGTAACTCTTATGTGAGAAATGAATTGTGTTTCGAAAAATATTACAGGCCTTGAAGCAAACCACTGGTTGTTTTTGCTTACCATATGCTTTGTGTATATGTGTGTAGCTTATAAGGGTCTGGGACAGCTTGGACTGTTTGTGGATTATGCTTTAAATGGATTGAGCGACTGGCAGGCAGCATTGCAGCTGGTGAAGGAAAGCTTTGTAAGACATTATTAAGCACACACATAGGTTAGATACAGCAGGGTTTCATCAGACTCTGCAGGATTCAGTTGCAGATCCCTGCACTGCGGCCTGTCTTGTGCTCCGCTCTTTATTGGCATGTGGTTGACTCTTAACATGATCTGAACTCATCACATGTGGTTTTCAGTGTTGTTTTGTGGAGATATTCTTCCATAATAGTAGCTTTTACTAGGCTGTTTATATATCATACATCAAGTGATTGTGAAAGTAAGTTTATTCATTTTTTTTGGACTTTAGCACAGAAATGATTCCTATACAAAGTATTCATATTTGTCATATCATCATGATTGGGTCAGTTATAAGGTACACCATAGACCATAGACATTTTAGTGCTGTTTCTCTCTCATCAGGATGTGCCTCCATCCTACATATTGGTCAGCTATTACAGAATATTGAGGGTGTTTTTTTTTTTTGGCCCATTAGTAGACTGTCTTTGGAAAATATATCAGTTTTATGAAGGAAGTCAGTGTACCAGACATTGTCAAGCTGCAGAGAGGAGCAGAAATCTTTCCATGACAATGTGAGCAAACACCTGCTTATGTTCTTCATAACTGCTCATGGTTTGTGGGTTTTTTTGTACAGGGTGTGCCACCTGTGAGTGTACTCCTTGTTCTTTGTTTTGTTTTTAATAGGCATATTTATTGTAACTATGAAACAAGGTGTTTAGGGATTGAAGAGACACTGTTGTATGTCCTGTTGTATGATCACAGAGCCAGTTCTGTTATGTAAAGTTCTGTGTTTATGCCTCAAGTGGGGGAGGTGTAATTTAGATTTTCACTAAAAGGAGTCTTTTAGGGACAGGCTCTCTTTTAGACACGTTTAGTGATGGGGCCTATTTGTATTTTATGTATGTCGTTGTTTTATGTCGCCTTTTTTATTTTTTATAAAATGCCATTGACAATACTCATAACATAGCTCTATGTGTTTATAGCCTACTAGTACTTTTCAGCATAAAACCATATAAGTTCTTGGTTCATTCTTTGTTTGTCATGATGAAATGAATGATGTGTGGATCAGTAAGTGTGTTAGATTAATCCAACCGATTTGTTGCAAACTGAACTTCTTATATTTTATAAATGACTTTACATAAACCTTTTGGAACAAACTAAAAACAAAAAGCACGGAATGCATGTAATGTTTTAAAAGTATGGCCTACTGAAATGTGACATTTTTAGCAGTTAATGTTGTAAATAATGTGAGTTAAATATAATCTGGTGGTGTTTAATAAAAAAAAAAAAAAATCACACTTAAGAATCATTCACTCAAGAATCTGAATTATATAATTTTTTAATGGAGTATTTGCATGCGGGTGGTGGTTTAATCCATCCAAAATTGTAAAAAAAAAAAAAAAAATTTATTTGATGACACAACCAATGAGAGTTTTAGCATGTAATGAGTTTTGTATTACATATTCGATTAAATGTCAGCCTTTTGTGAAAATTGTCAACACTAGTGAATCTAACCAAACACAGAGATATGGTGCTGTTTAGCCTTATTGTGTTCAATGCTGATGGCATAAAAAAATCATATTATATATTTGAATACAGCCCTCATGAAAACTTTTAAATGACGTCACTAGTCTATCATGACTCAGTCTTTGGAAGAAGTGCCAAAACTGTCAGTCTCAAAAAAATGAAGTGCATAGCACACCTGAACAGAACCAGATGCCATTAAAATCAATCAAATCTGTTTTTTTGTTTTTGTTTTTTTTAAGGACCAGCTTTTGGTTCCCAACCCGAGTATAGTGGCCACCCACAGACATGATACACTTGACCTTAAATCATCAGCCATTTTGTTATTATTTCACAGTTTGAATTTAGATTACTCACTGAAACTTGCTTTTAGAGCATATATGTAACTACAATCCTGTTTTTATTATTATTTTCTTTTCAGTCATCAGTTTGTGGGAAGATTATGGAGCTTCTTGGCCAGAATAAAATCGACCATCATCAGAGGCAGGTGGCCATCCTCAGTCAGGATAGTTTCTACAGGGTACTGACCTCTGAACAGAAGACCAAGGCTCTGAAAGGACAATTTAACTTTGACCACCCGGGTAAAATCTCATTTTTATGTTAATATAATTTTTTTTATTTAGACTTATTTTTGTTGACCTGATTAATAGTTCTTTATGTGTGCTTTTGTATAGCCAAACACCCCTGCCTATTGCAGTGTGTTATTATGAGCAGAATACAACTCAGACTATGAGCGTTGATGCAGTCTGTATACTTTGGCAGCTCTTTGTGAGTGTGTGTGTGTGTGTGTGTGTGTGTCGGAGTGAGTGTTTGCCTGACTCAGCCACCCTCACACACACACCCATTCTGCAGCAGCACAAGTGGCTTTTCACCTTTTTGCTTGTTCTTGATTTCCCACATCCTGTGGATCAAGAAACGTTAGAACAAATTCTGTGCTTTCTATCTGATCCTCTTTTACTGTGTCCCACAGATGCGTTTGATAATGAGTTGATAGTCAAAACCCTTTGTGATATCATGGAGGGAAGAACTGTCCAGATTCCTGTCTACGACTTCGTTACCCACTCAAGGTCCGTTCAGACCACATTTTGAATAACATAAACTTAAAGGAATAGTTCAGCAAAAAATGAACATTCTGCCATCGTTTACTCACCATCATGTAATTCGAAACCCATAAGACTCAAAGCACATACAGACTAAATTAAATCTGTTCATCGTTTAAAGCGATTGTATTTCTGATTGACTGATTGATTCAAGACCACTTGATGCATACCTTTTTGAATCTTCTAAGTTTTGGTTACCTGTACGTTTTTAAAAAAAGGAGGGACAGAAACCTCTTGGTTTTCATTAAAAATATCTTAATTTTGTTTTGAAGATTAACTAAAGTGATATGGGTTTGGAACGACATGAGGGTGCGTAGTTTTTATTTCTGGGTGAATGATCCCTTTAACTTATTATCATTGCATTACTTCTGTGTGTGGATATCTTTGTATTTATTCAAGTTTCAAACCACACACAAAAGCAGTGTGTAAGCAGCACATATTTATTTTGGAGCCCATATTCAGCGTCTGCAGGGAAGTATCAGAAACGCAGGCCAGAATGTAACTGCTGTTGATTTGCTTACATGCTACTTGAGCATAGGGTTTCAAACAAGCCTTATCTTGATTTGTGTCACATAATCTGTTTGTGCAGGAATTTCCTGCATCCTGATACGCTTCTGTTTTCCTTACCTTTTGCAGGAAAGAAGAGACGGTCACTGTTTATCCAGCGGATGTAGTTTTATTTGAAGGCATTCTTATGTTTTATTCGCAAGAAATCCGAGATCTGTTTCAAATGAAGCTGTTTGTGGATACGGATGCAGATACACGTCTGTCACGCAGAGGTGTGTGTGGACTTCATCAATGGATCTCAACAAATATTCATAATTGGTAGTGATAGAATGATGTATTTCAGTGCAATTTGATTCATGTCATCTCCTTCCCCTCTGCTCATAGTCCTGAGAGACATCAGTGAGAGAGGCCGTGACCTAGAGCAAGTGCTAAGCCAATACATAACATTTGTTAAGCCTGCCTTTGAGGAGTTCTGTCTGCCAGTGAGTTTTACACTTTTACGCTCAGACTTTTGAACGTGGGCAAATTCTTACACTTTCATTATTATGAACAACACTGACACAATTTTACTTGATGATACAAACATTTTGTTTAGTAAATCTACACTGTAAAAAGTGATGAGTTGACTTAACTTAAAAAAATTGAGGAACCCTGTTGCCTTAAAATTAAGTAAATAATAATAATAATAAAAAAAAAGTGAACTTGACAACTCACTTAACTTATTTTTTAATTATCATTTACTTAACAATTTTAAGGAAACGGGTTTCTTCAATTTTTTTAAGTTAAGTCAACTCATCACTTTTTACAGTGTAAGTACTAAAAAAAGTTGTAAAACAACTTGATGTGGTTTTTGTTTTTCCATGTCAATTTCTCTGTTGTGCTGTTTGGCGACTATATTATAAACGGTCCTTTTATCTTTTATATAAATGTAAATATTTAATTATATAGAATGAATATATATATATATATATAGACCATTTATTAAAATGCAGAGCCAGTATTAGTCTTTCAGTTTACAAGAGAACATGTTCCTGGCATTTTTTTCAAGAAGCAGCAGGTGCTGAAATGTTGTTGTTGATTATCATCTTTTTTTTTAATTTTTTTTATCTGTTTTACTTTCAGACAAAAAAGTATGCTGATGTGATCATTCCAAGGGGAGCTGATAATCTGGGTGAGAGTTGAAATGTTTATCCAAATGTGTTAGACTTTACCATGGAAGAGAGAAGACACAAATATTTTGATGTGGAAATGTTTTGGAACAGTTTATGATATGCATACATTGTTTTGAAAATAATAGTTTTAAGCAAGGCCACACTTCTAGTCTTGATATCGTGAGCATTCCAGCATGTTTAGTCTTTTCCCTACTTAAAGTACTACTGATTCTTTAACTACAAAACCAAGCAAGTGAAAGTAGTGCTAAACCTGCACTGAAAAAAGTATTTACTAAACAAAGACTGGTAAGACTTGTAAATCAACTTGACATGATTTTTGTTCTTCCATGTTTATTTATTTTTTCTCTCTCTCTCTCTCTCTAGTTGCCATAAATTTGATAGTGCAACACATCCAGGATATTCTAAATGGTGGTTTAACCAAACGCTTGAACGGATACCTCAACGGCCACAACACGCCTCGTAAACGGCATCCTTCAGAGTCCAGCAGCAGGCCGCATTGACCAGCCCTCAATCAGGAGAGAATGAATGTGTGAAGGATGGATGCAAGAGAAAAGAAGGATTGCTTGTGCATTCTGTTAATTAGCAACACTGTTTAAGACAAAAAGAATCATGAAAAAATTCAAGAATTTCAAAGACTGCCTTTTATTTCATTCTGCTTCCTTCTTTTTGTTTTTTGGACTGGCTACACTTGATGTTTTAGGAGTAAGAAAGATAAATTGAACTTCTAGTTCTGGGATTGTTAAAGGTCAAAATGGATAGTTCCTCTATTTATTTTAGCATTTTTATTTTATTTTTTGTACTACTTCTTTAAGAGTATGTTTGTTGACTAAAAGTGGGAATGCAGATAATTTAAATGTTACATGATTCCATGGTAATGAGGATTGAATATATATTTTTAAAATTATTATTATTTTTTACCTCTGATCCTTTTTTTTTTTTCCTATCAGAAAGGACTACATTTGCAAATGTATTTGTTTAAAGAACCTCTTCACTGGATAGAGTCCAAAAACAGTTGTTTTAAAAGCCAATATTTTTTTCTTTTTGGTTGACAGTGATGGAATAAGGTTTTAGTATTCTGGCATTATTTATATGATGTCCCTCTATGATCAGTGTTTCTTGCAGAAGGATAAACATTTATTCCTCCTTTTCACTTGAACAATTCAGGCAGTGTTACTACGTCACAACAGGCCTCTCAGGGTGTAGTTACTACAAATGAAAACAATAACTCTCTTTTGTCCTAAAAGGAACGAGACGTCTATACTGAAGACATCACAGACCACACCTCTAAGATAGAAAGGGCGCTAATCTGGCTAATTAAGCAGAAGTAAATTTGTTGTACATACTGATACTCGGTACCGAATTTCAAACCTTGTACTTCTAGAATATTTATGGAGATGCCATGTGATCCTCATTAAACATGGTCATGTGCTTTAAAACAAAGCCCAGTGGTTGATTGTGCAGCATTGCTGTGGAGTGTTTGCAAACAGTGATCTATTTGTCAAGAGATTTATGTTCATATACTATGCACTGTACCCTTGACTCTAATAATGCAATTTGACACTCAGTTTATGATTCGTTAATTAGACTTGTGTAAGGCATTTAGACAAATGGAGATGCTTACTTGAAATGAATTCTCAGAGTCTCTTCATCCTTTACGAAGGTTTTTTATTTTTATTTTTTTTAACCCATTATTTTACTAGCGTTGTGATTTAATATATACACCATGATGCCACTTTGGTAAGTCTTTGAAAAAACTCACCAAAGAGTTAATTTAGTTTTCTTCAACAGATGTTTTTGTAGTCCGAGCTGTGTAATTTCCATACACAGTACATATTTTCCCTTGTAGCTCGGTTTTCCTGCATCTTAGAGCCAGAGAGAAGCCTTTTAAGGCACTCTGAAATCATTCAGGGATGTGAAACTGAACAATCCAACCTTTAAACTTGACCCTGACTGTAAAATGACCCCATATATCTTCCCTTTGATCCATAAATCTTTAACTTAAAATTGGTTAATCATTGATTTATGATTTGTTCTTATTTAACATTGTTTGTAATATTGCTATATTTTATTTTCTGGTTGGCTTCATTCGCATTGCTGCTATGATACAGGGTGACTCATTTACTATCCTATGTAAAAATTCTAAATTATTATTGAATGATGTGAATATTTATTTGATTGAATACGATCGTTTTGAGGATAATGCCATTTTGTCGTCATTATTTATATTTGGGCCAGATAAAAAAAAAAAAAACATTTTGTGACTTGAATATTTATTTGGTTATCAAAGGCATTCTTACCCCTGGGCTGTTTATTTGGCCAAAATTGCATAAATTATTATAAATCTTTTGTTGACGTCTGGTCCTTGGTTTCGTTTGGGTATTAAATGTGTGATTCGATCAGTATGTTCATAGATTCATTTTAAAATTCTTAAACCAGTTTAAAACCACTGCAACAAATTTTGTGCCATCATAAAGTTTTTGTATGTGAACTTACAGACTGTTCCTTTTTTTTCATGTTGACTTCCCTTCAATGTTACATCAGCTAAATATTGTAAATATTACTTTTCTAAACAACACTTGGTTACTCTAACATCCAGGCTGTCGAACATACATGTCGAAGATATTCATACCTCTCATTAAAGGGTTTTGATATATTAGCACAGATTTAAACACCAGCTTTTAAAATGCAGTACACATTACAAACAATCCCCCACAATCACACAGTTCAGCCCTGAATAAAACCATGATTTCATGATTTTACCAACTTGCACACCCAGTGTGTAATCCTACTTGACTGAAAATGATGCAAATACTGTACATTGTTTTTATTGAAATTTGTGGGATTCCAAAGATTTAAGCTGTTGGCATTGTTTAATGTGCAATCGATTAGTTTGACTCCCACACTAATTTCTGTAATTATATAGCAAATATTGATTTTACCAGAATATGTGACAACCTTAATGCATTTATGTTGATATTAGAAATCCCAGTCTGGAACAGATTGTGTTGTTGCAAAGAGGGGTGGCTTTGGAGAGGATTTCAAAAGTATGGTATTCTGCATGATGTATAATTATATGTTCAATTATTGATGCCTTTGAGTTTTGGTGCTTGCAAAAGGGGTGCAAAATGCAAAGAAAGCCAAAACTATATTAAAATCAGAAAAGGTTGCATGCTTGTGTTGTTGGACCAAACAAACTACAGTTGCAAGGCTTTAAAACAGCATTTCTGTGACACTGCAATGAATATTAATAATAACACTTTATCTTCAACTGTTACTCTTGAAGCTGGGGATTGGCTTTTCTTTCTTTCTTTTTTTTTTTTTAAGTGTTTCTGTGGTTTAATAAATCCATGATAACTGTATCATCATGTACATGTGTAAAGAATTGCAGAAAGTTGTATAACAAAGTGACTGACCGCAAAGCTTAGTTAAATAAAAGTTTTTGTACTCCTCATGTCCGTTGCCTCCTGGATACCTGAGTGTTGTAATCACATTTGCTTGCATCAGAAAAAAAAAACTTTAAAGAGTAAATCCCTCTCTTTTAAGAACTTTATTGCAAGCTGGACAGAATTACACAATGGTTTAGATTAGAACAAAGATAACATGAAAGCATACAACAACGCAAAACAGGTTCATGGAGGTCAGGATGTGCTGCTTTGGTAGGCCTAGTTGCAGCATCATTATTGTGCGACCGGTGTCTGACGTCACACCGCGACCAGCAGTACGCACGCGATTCCATATTGGTCGTTCCTCAAGCGATTCATTGAAGAAGAGTGTTCGTGCGGTGATTTAGAGTCTTACTTAAATATCGTGCACAGATATGTCCACGAGTGACTTTTATTTGAGGTACTATGTGGGCCACAAAGGTAAATTCGGCCACGAATTTCTGGAATTTGAATTCAGACCCGACGGTAAGTCAGGCGCCAACTTAGCTTGCTAATATGCTAACAGCCTTTCTATTGATATCTGTGCTTGCTTTTTTTTACTAGGCCAAAACGTTTTTCTAAAGCTGTTTGAACTTTAATTACTGGTTAATTTGTTTAGTAATTGTGAAGTAGAGGGGCTGTTTGTGTAGAAAAACAAATTAACATGTTAGCTAACGTCTGAATTGCTTAAAACTGCCACTTTAATATCTTAAGTTATTTAACTTGATAAATAATATTTCTGTTAAGAAATTGTTGTTTTTCTGATATAATATTCCAGTGACTGTGGAATATTCTCATAAGTAGCTTGCATATAATTTTTATGGATCCTTTTGTTTTCATCCAGGCAAACTGAGATATGCAAACAACAGCAACTACAAGAACGACGTCATGATCCGAAAAGAGGTAAAGTCTGCTGCGTGGTGACGTCACATACATCCAGTATGAGGTCAGTAAGCTTATGAGATATTTCCCCTCTTTCAGGCTTATGTTCATAAAAGCGTGATGGAAGAGTTGAAGAGAATCATTGATGACAGCGAGATCACAAAAGAAGACGATGCCTTGTGGCCTCCTCCAGACAGAGTCGGGCGACAGGTTTGTAGGAATATATATTTTTGCTTTTATTTTACCCTTGCTCTGGTCACCATGTGGTTTGTTATACTCTGTGTCATAATTGCTCTTCTTTGTGCTTCATAGGAACTGGAGATCGTCATCGGTGATGAGCACATTTCATTCACAACTTCCAAAATTGGATCTTTAATTGATGTCAACCAGTCCAAGTAAGCGTATTTCATAAATTGATTTTTTTTTAGTTCTTGTTCTCTCTGCTTCACTGCTTTTTCACACTACTGTCTCATTCTTAAAACCTGGCATTACAGTACCACAAATATTATTGACTCTTGTATGATAAATTGCATGTGATGCATCTTATTTGTAAATCACTTAAGATAAAAGCATCTGCTAAATGATTTACTGTACTGTTCTTTTCTGCTGCATTTATTCAGTGTTGGCATGCAATCTATTGCTTTCCCATTGCTACTCTCAAGCAATGAAGCACTCTGCAGTTCCACTGTGTGTTCTCTGTATTATAAGAGTGGTAACATTTGTGTTCTTGCTCCTCAGGGATCCAGAAGGACTCAGAGTTTTCTACTACCTGGTCCAGGATCTCAAATGCCTTGTATTCAGTCTCATCGGCCTCCACTTCAAAATCAAGCCCATCTAACTACCCAGATGCTTTTATTCTGGATGAAAGTCATATTTTAGTTATTGTTTGAGCTATTTTCAACATTTGTATATTGCTTGGTGGTTTTGCTTTTCTCTCTTTTTTTTTTTTTTAAATAAAAACTTGTTCAACTGTTGATTTGCTTCACTTTCCATTTCAAAACCTTTTAAGCTGCAAAATCTTTTCAAAACCTTAATGGTGATATCAATATTTGCACACTCCAAAATTTGGAGTCCAAATAGATACTTTCAAATAGAATGTATAATGTTTACAGTTTGGGGTTGGTAAGGACTTTTTACTGTTTTTGAACATCTCTTATGGTCACCAAGGATGATTTTTTTAAATCAAAAATTCAGTAAGAATAATTATTCTAAAACAATTTAATATCTTCAAACGTAATTTATTCCTGTATTGGCACTGCTAAATTTCTAGTCTTCAGTGTCACATGAAACATTTCTTATCAATGTTGGAAACGGTTGTGTTGCTTAATATTTTTGTGGAAAACAATCCTCACAAATGTACACATTTTTCAATCAGATATTAAATATTTTATTATTTAATTAAGATTGTTACAGTATTTACAATCAGAGTATTCATAGTTATCCATGTTCTTACATCTTATAAGGCACAGGACAGGTCTTTCAATTATTGTACATAATTAAACAATGCAGAATTTTGCAGTGTATGGAAATACATTGTGTTCATGTTGCATTGAGTCAAAGATGATTGACCATTGAAAGTATAGGTGGATTAAAGCTGCCTGTTGAACCTGGGGGGAAATACACTGCAAATATTTCAAATACAATACATGTCAGGACATCAGCATTTCACAGATTTACCCAATACTATTACTAAGTTTTGCTTCTGGATCAATCATTTCAGAGTTCAATACCAAGCAGTCACAGTTGTCTATCCACACAATGCAAAGCTTATTACTTCTATCTTTAGCCTTTAATGATAAACATGATACACTGGAGTCCTGATCTAATAGAAGTAAAACATAAATGCTCTAAATTCAGACTACTCCACCTACCAAGTGCTTCACTGAACTTCAACACATTAAGTCTACTTTCAATTAATGGGTTTTCCATCAAGTACTGTAAAAATATCTTCCAAGGACTTGTGAACACACTTAAGGAACTCATGAACATTTCTGGCAGGGTAGCTGGACACATTGCACCCGATCCATTCATCATGGACACCATAGCCCACTCCGAAACCATCAGGCACCACAGGAGCAAATCCGCCCAGACTGACCGCGGGGCTGGTAAGAGTACTGGTGGAGAGAATGTTGTGGTTTATGGCAGCATATGCTGGATCCTGGTAGAAACTGTGCAGGGCCATTCCTTTTGAATTAGCCAGGTAGCGCATGGCAAAGAGATGGCGATCAAATCCTTGACCTAGATGAAAATGCACAAAAAAAGGACAATGATGAAAAACACAAGTTGAGAGTGAACTAAAGATATAATTTGATGCCCACCCTCCCCCAAAAATGTAAAAGGATGGAAATTCTGTCATCACCCTGTCAAACCTGTTTGACTTTTAAAAAAATATATATATTTTTTGTCTACATAATGACAATTAGTGGGGTCTAATGCTGTTTTGGACCACAATAACTCATTATATTTGACAAAAAAAATCTTCTTTTGTGATCCACAGAACAAAAGTAAGTCATACCAGTTTGGAACAACCTGACAATAAGTAAATGATGACAGAATTGTAATTTTTAGGCAAACTGTCCCTTTTTTCTTGCTCAATACTGATTAAAAAAGATGCCTTGCTAAGATAAACATCAGTCCACCCCACCCCCTCAAATGACAAGACACCTCATGAATATGCACTAACCCATTGCTGCCTCTTTAGTGAGCTGCCCATGGTATTTGGAGCATTCATTCAACAGCCCCTGTAACTGCTCCACAGTGTGCTGTCCAGGCTGCTCAATGAATGCCTTGGCACAGCGCTTTGTGTGGATGGTAGCAGGACGGATGGTTTCTGTGCGCCCATGTTTAAAGGCCGCAGTGCTACACGACTCGTATGTGGCGACCGTCTGGCCGTATTGCCGTAGGAAGCCCATCTGGAAAGCCAGCTGAGAGATGGCATCTGGACTGAGCTTCTTCTTCTTAAGTTGCTCCTTTCCACCTTTCTTGAACTCCATGGCGTCGATGGTGAGCTTTGATACGGCAGCCTGGAAGTTCTCTTTTGCTTTTGTGATTCCAGCTTTTAACTCATCAGTGAGTTTAAACTCTAATCGGTGCACCGCAGAGGAAGAGTCCACCGCTGCAGGCTTGGATCCAGGCCCGACCAAAGGCTTCTCTGTGGTGTCCTTGAAAACCTCATTCTGGAAGCGAAGAACGGCCACGCCGTCACCCCAAGAGTGCTCAAAATTGATGGCCGCCTGTCCGTCTTTAGCCAAGATGATACTGAAGGACTTGTCGTACCAGCGGTTGCAGCCGTCTCCATGAAGCATGTTGTGGGAAATGTGAATATAGTCTCTCATCACCTCCTCATCCAGGCAGAGGCAGAACAAAGCACTGTCTACTAAATGCAGAGCTTCTCCATTTCCAGCGTCCAGTAGTTTCTGTCTTAACCCTGCCCAGGTGTCTCTATTCTCACTGGTTAGAACGCCCAAGGGGAATGAAGGAGCTTGTGTGGGGTCAGATAGGATGTAATTCAAATGAGCTTGCACCTCGGCAGGCTTTATCAGGTTGCCGTCCCGATCTAGAGCATCAAACACATACAGGTTGCCTCGCCTTACTATAAGCAGGTGGCGGCCCTTGTTGTCTGTGAGGAGCTCGTCGCGCTTGTACTTGGGTATACGTGTGGAGTTGAAGAGGCGGAAGTATTGGGACATATCCAGAGGATATGCGTTCACCATGTAGGCTCCAAACCACGAGATAGAGGGGGGCACCCATCGGATCAACCTCTTGAAACTATCGGTGTCACTCTTGGCAGGGTTTAGATGAAACACCTCTGGCTCGAGTAGACCAGCACGAAGAGTCTTCATGAACCGGACGGCAGAGCACACCATGTTGGTGGCTCGCACAAGCTGGTCGTTGTACTCGGGTTTGGGGTCAGGGTTAAAGGACATGAAGGGGTTGAAGTTGAGCACAACAGACTCCCGAGCAGACAAGTACATGTCAAACCATGGAGCTGCAAGGCAAATGGGAGAAATTCATTAATGATGCTACAATTAAAACTAATAATATTCAATTGTTCTTTTTATTACTACATCTCCTACCTGATATATAGCTGGTGTGCTTGTTGTTTTTGTCTAAGGCTGCAAGTTCTTCATGTAACTGCTTGCCTACACCACTCTGGAAATCATTTGCTACTTTCTCTGTATTACTGATGGATTTCAAGGGAGCAGAAGTAGACAGAAAAACATTAAAGAGTAATTAGAAAATGAAATGAATAAATTGATATAGATACTTTTGGCTTACCTGTACTGTTCATCATTCAACAGGGGTCTTTGAGCTGCCAGATACCTCCGTATTGTATCTTCCAATTTTGGGACTGGTAATCTATAAAGAACATGTAAAATTTATATGTTTTGGGATACATATCCATTAGAATTAGAATTATTATAAATTTTATTGTGAGATGTTTTACATGGTATAATTATTTACTGATTTTATTTAAATAATGATTTTTAACAATGTTAGTGTATGTACACTACAAATGTATCACATTTTCATAAAAATATTAAGCATTTTCAATATTCATGTTAGTTTCATCAACACCAAAGCAACATATTAGAATGATTTCTGAAGGATCATCTGACACTGAAGAAGACTGGAGTAATGATTCTGAAAATTCAGCTTTGCTTTCACCAGCACCATTTTAAAATATATTATATATATATATATATATATATATATAATATAATATTTCACAATATTCCTGTTTTTACTGTATTTCAGACATAAGAGACTTTTTTCAAAAACATTTAAAAGCTTTTAGGTGGTAGTATACACAACATCACAAACCAAAAAAATTACACTACATTTTAATCTAAGATTATTACATTTTATTCTATTTTAGATTGCTTGAATGTAAATCTTCCTCTAGTCTACTGCTTACCACGGAACAATAGTGAGGGAACTAAATTTAAGGCAAGGGGGTATATTTACGTGTAACACCGTGTCCCCATCCCCCTTGCAACCTAAGCATAGACTTTGCACTTTCACCTACATTCTCTAATATGACCTAAAACTGTCATAGACAAATAATAATAATAATAGATTTCCAGCTAAAATCAGATTCAATATCAAAACACAGCTAAATGATATATCATGTGTGTGATTGTATGCCATTCTCCTACCTTGGTAAACTCTTCTGGTAGTGCATGGTCGGTACGACACTTTTGTGTAAATACTCGATCCCAGCTCCATCCTTACTGCTGTATTTACGCCGAGTGCTCGTTAGAACTGACAGGGCAGGGTTATTCCTTAACAGTTTGAATTTACTCAGTGTTGAATTATATTGCGTAGAGACCAAACTTGCCATCATACAACTTGTAATTTAAGGAGTTATGATCTGCGTATTTTTCTTAAAGCTCAACTTCAATTTCAAAACTTCTGTGTAATAGTTCTGCAAGCTGCTAATCCACTAAATGAATGCAGTGTGTCTGACCTGTCTCTCGGTACGGCCAACAATAATTAGCTACCTGTCTTCTCTTACCTTTCTATTTAGAAAAAAAAAATCTCAACAATCGTAAAAAAGGGTTTCCTAAGATAATTTTTAATAGCTGCTTAACAAGGAGACACAATTCACAACAAAATTTCCGATTTTAATATTTGATTCATTACTTCCGCCTCACCAACCATCACTTTTTTCAAAATAAAAGTCCAATATATATAAATAGGACATATTTGTATACAAAACATATGTAGGCTGATGAAGAAATTCAATTGCATTTTTCATTATGTGTTAATTATTTAAACAACACAAAATAAGAAAGTTCCCCAGAAGTAAATTAAATTAAAACTTTATTTAATTAAATTAACTTTTTCAAAACAAATATTCTAACTCCTTACATTTCGAAGATTTATTACATTTCCATATATTTTGAACACATTCAAACACGTACGAGGCTATCAAAGCGTGAAACCACAAGCTCCGCCTTTTTGTGCTGATCCTTTCATATGATTGGTTCAGCCACAGATGCGCAGGAAGATGATTGGTCATCGGATGTTCCTTTGGGAAGCTGTAATCATGAACGACGGACAGCATCAATGGGAATCAGCCATCAGGCGCATTGCCAGCATCATCTGGACCGATTGTGCTGGAAGCGCGACATAATTCTCCATATTTCGTTTAGAACCTGGTCGAATTTATGTAGATTTATTCTAAATTAAAATTGAACTAAGTAATATAAGAGAATGTGTACAAAACTTCACATTTTAGGGACGCACAGGCGTAACGTTATTCCTGCTGCGGTTCATCGCTGTGTGAGTTGATAGTGGGGGTGAAGCGCTCTGTAACGAATTGTGCATTTCAGCTATTATAATTCTCATTTAGAGCGTAAAACACCTGTCGTCGATATTACTCGGCCGTTCAGACCGTGCATGCTGTCTGCATTGCAGTGTGAGGGTATTTAACATCTTGCAGAGGTAAGATTATTTGGACACTGCATGCCTACACAGCACAGCATTAAGGTATCACAATAAATATATGAAGAGTACCAACCAGGATGATTTTCTTCTCCTTCCTGATGAAAATAGATTTCTGTAATGGAATCCTAAAAACATTACATCTATTTCTAAAAGCTGTTGCAATCATCACAATATGTGTGATGGGATTCAGTATTAACCCTGAGATTAATTTTACAAACACTATCTTCTGACCTCAATTCAGCCTTGACCTTATCTTTACCTTTGAGGCTTGCCCACAGCATCTGTCATTATTTAGACTAAATGCCCGGACATTATTGATTTGATTATTTAAGGTACAACATCTAATTCATGTTATTTTATTTTTCAGTGTCTAACAGTCAAAGCAATGGGAGCTCTAAGCAAACAGCAGTTCTTCCAGGAACTGGGATCCGGTTGCTTGCTTCCGACTGTCCAGCATGGTCTGGAACAAGTATGGCAGCTGCTACTCATCTGCCTAGTGTGTAGGCTGCTGTGGAGATTGGGTAAGATGGTTTATACATGACACATGACATGTACTGTAATCTTTAAATGCAATTAAAGGAACAGTTCTTATAAAATGAAAATGATTTGCTCTCCCTCATTCCAAACACTTCCTTTTCTCTGTGCCACTCGTGAAAGGGAATAGTGGCCAGATGTTTAAAGCACCAAAAAGCACAAAAATACTATTAAAGTAGCAAGTCGGTCATGTACAATGTACAATATCTCAAGTCTTTTGAAGCCGTATGATAGCTTTGTGTGAGGAACATCTTTCTTGACAGCTACGATCACCATTCACTTTCATTGTGTGATAAAACTCTTTGGAGATTCTTCTATAAATAACTTACTTTTTGTTGCATGGAAAGAGGAAAATATACAAAAAAAAAAAAATTATAGAATTGTCATGATTGTGGGAACTACTTCTAATACTGAAGTACAATTAAAATAATAGGTAATTAAATGATGTTATGTCTCTCAGGTCTTCCCTCTTTCTTGAAACACCTGAGTACGGTGGCAGGTGGTTTTTATACTCTTTACCTGTTCTTCGAGCTGCACATGGTTTGGGTGGTGCTTCTCAGCCTCCTCTGCTACCTCATCCTCTTCCTGTGCCGCCATTCGAGCAGCCGAGGACCCTTCCTGTCCATCACTATCCTCATCTACCTCCTTCTGGGGTATGTAGATACATCCTCTCACGCTCATCTGTTTCTTCATTTTTGCATTTTGCCAACAGCGTTGGGAAGGTTACTTTGAAAAATTAATAGGTTACAGATTACATGTTACCCTATTTAAAATGTAATAAATAGTGTGCCTATTTCAGTTGCTTTATTAAAGTAATGTAGCTGATTACATTTGATTACTTTTCTAAATTTCTAACGGAATATTTGTTAATAATTTTCTGTTAATAAATAACTGTTAATAATTTTCAAACATTTAAAGCAGGAAGGGTTAACCTTTCAGTAGTACTCAAAAGAATGATTCATGTCGGACTTTCAAAATTCTTCATTCTTGAATCAAGATTATAATTTTTTATTTTACAACAAAGCCACCACAAAATCAGACTTTACCTCCTCTTTTTACTTTGAGATCGTTCTGAGGTTAAATACACAGTACATGTAACTAGTTACTCCTCAAAACTGGTAGTCATATATATATATATATATATATATATATATATATATATATATATATATATATACACTGTACATACAGTGTCACATGATCCTTCAGACATCATTCAAATACGCTGATTTGGTATTCAAAAAACATTTGTTATTGTTATCAATATATTATAGATGCCTTTACTAATTGTATTTTTGTTACATTTTTTAAAAGGACATAGAGCCTGGTGAGTCAGAGATACAGTGTTAAGATTCTGTTCTTTCTGTTTCAGAGAACTGCATATGATGGATACAGCAACTTGGCATAAAATGAGAGGTCAGCCTTTGATGCTGTTTTATTACCGGACATCAGTGACCATTAGACCAGGACTGTATAGATGTTTCTTATTGTGAGTAAATTTAAAATAAAATACTTGTTGTGGTCATGTAGGTTCCCAGATGGTAGTGGCCATGAAGGCAGTTTCTCTTGCCTTTGATTTGGACAAAGGCATAGTGGAGAGATTTCCCTCTCCAGTGGAGTTTATGGGCTACATTTACTTTGTGGGGACGGTCATTTTTGGGCCTTGGATCAGTTTCAGTAGCTACATGGATGCAGTAGAGAGTCGAAAACTTGTGAGTCTCAAATTTCGTTCTAATACAAATAGGAATTAAGGGGGGTTTAAGAGCATTACGGGTGCTTCCACCAGCACTTTACCGTATCTATATGATCTTTTTCAGAGTGTCTCCTGGTTTTTGAAGTCGGTCTTCAGCTGTGTGAAGAGCCAGCTCTGTCTGGTAATTTCCAACTGTATTGCACCCTATCTCTTTCCCTATTTCATCCCGGTCTTTGGAGACAAGCTGCTCCGCAAGTGAGTATAAGTTTGAGTTGAGTAAAATTATGTAGTAATTCAGTGAGCAATGAGATGTAAAGTATGGATTGATTCTTCTACTTCAGTCTTCTACATTTTTGACTGATTTGTTTTCATATTTTTTTCCTCAGCAAGAAACGAAAGATGAGGTATTGTCCTACTTATATTATGTAAACTTTAATTATAAGGAATAAAGACAAATTAATGCAAACATAAAACATGCTTCCGCTAAATTTACTTGTAAAAATAATTAAAACAATGAATTCTGTATAAATTGATTTTTATTTTTATCTGCTTCTTTCTATTTATTAAATATACATTTTGGATTGAGTTTATTAATGCTTTTTATTTTGTATTTCAATGCAGGGGCTCTATTAAAAGGTAGGCAATGCACAGTGTTAAACTTCAATAGTTTCATGTCTCTGTGGTTGTGTCTCTGATCTGTGATAACCTTCAGCTTTGTGATTGTCCTCATCAGGTGGCTACAGGCCTATGAGAACACCCTGTCCTTCCATTTCAGTAATTACTTTGTGAGTTACCTTGGTGAGACGACCACCACACTGGCAGGTGCTGGTTTCACAGAGGAGAAGGACAATCTTAAGTGGTTTGTATAAATGATACAGATTTAAACACTGTCAGTCTCAGAAATTAAATAGAGGACATACAGTGGTGTGAAAAAGTGTTGGCCTTCTTCCTAATTTTTTTTTTATTTGCATTTTTGTCACACTTTAATGTTTCAGATCATCAAACAAATTTAAATATTAATCAAAGATAACACAAGTAAGCACAACATGCAGTTTTTAAATGAAGTTTTTATTATGAAGGGAAAACAAAATCCAAACCCACATGGCCCTGTGTGAAAAAGTGCTTGCCCCCTAAACCTAATAACTGGTTGTGCCACCCTTTGCAGCAACAACTGCAATCAAGCGTTTGTGATAACTGGCAATGAGTCTTTCACATCGCTGTGGAGGAATTTTGGCCCACTCTTCTTTGTAGAATTGTTTTAATTCAGCCACATTGGAGGGTTTTCGAGCATGAATGGACTGTTTAAGGTCATGCCACAGCATTTCAATTGGATTTAAGTCCAGACTTTGATTTGGCCACTCCAAAACCTTCATTTTGTTTTTCTTGAGACATTCAGAGGTGGACTTGCTGCTGTGTTTGGAATCATTGTCCTGCTGCAGAACCCAAGTGCACTTGAGCTTGAGGTCACGAACAGATGGCCAGACATTCTCCTTCAGGATTTTCTGATAGAGTGCAGAATACATGGTTCCATCAATTATGGCAAGTCATCCAGGTTCTGAAGCTGCAAAGCAGCCTCAGACCATCACACTACCACCACCATGTTTGACTGTTGGTATGATGTTCTTTTTATGAAATGCTGTGTTGGTTTTACACCAGATGTAACGGGACACACACCTTCCAAAAAGTTCAACTTTTGCCGCATCAGTCCACAGAATATTTGCCCAAAAGTCTTGGGTATAATCAAGATATTTTTTGGCAAATGTGAGACGAGCCTTTGTGTTCTTTTTGGTCAATAATGGCTTTTGCCTGGGAACTCTCCCATGGATGCTGTTTTTGCCCAGTCTCTTTCTTATTGAATCATGAACACTGACCTTAATTGAGGCAAGTGAGGCATTCAGTTCTTTAGATGTTGTTCTGGGTTCTTTTATGACCTCCTTGATGAGTCGTCTTTGTGCTCTTGGAGTAATTTTGGTAGTCTGGCCACTCCTGGGAAGGTTCACCACTGTTCCAAGTTTTCTCCATTTGTGGATAATGGCTCTGACCGTGGTTTGCTGGAGTCCCAAAGCCTTAGAAATGGCTTTATAACCCTTTCCAGACTGATACATGTAAACTATATTGTTTCTCATCTGTTTATGAATTTCTTAAGATCGTGGAATGATGTGTTGCTCTTTAAACATGCTTCACTTTGTCAGACAGGTTCTATTTAAGTGATTTCTTGATTCAACAGGTCTGGCATTAATCAGGCCTGGGTTTGGCTAGTGAAATTTAACTCAGCTTTCTAAAATAATGTGGTTAATCACAGTTCTTTCATGATTTAATAGGAGGGGGCAAGCACTTTTTCACACAGGGCCATGTGGGTTTGGATTTTGTTTTCCCTTCATAATAAAAAACTTCATTTAAAAACTGCATATTGTATATACTTGTGTTATCTTTGATTAATATTTAAATTTGTTTGATGATCTGAAACATTAAAGTGTGACAAACATGCAAAAAAATTTAAAAATCAGGAAGGGGGCCAACACTTTTTCACACCACTGTACCTGTGGCAAAAATGTCACTAAATGTGACAAACATGCCTAATGATCAATTCCTTTTTTTCATATATCTGGTAGTCTAATTAAATAGACTTAAAGTTTAGTTTAGTATGGTTTTAGTCGGCTCTGAAGACACTGATGTGACTTACTGATCATTTTATATTGATTCAATTAAAGCACCAATTTTGAGACTGTTTATTTTATTTAAAAACACCTTTAAAATTAATTATAGGGTGCAAATATTGTTAATAAAATATTCATTTTAAATATCAATTTAATTATTAATATTTTGGTAATACAAATGTTTGTAGTTGTTATTTCGGACATCACTATGATTAATATCAGTGAAAGTATATAATTGGCCTTTACTTTTGCTGGCAAATTCAGAATTAGTCAATTTTTCCTAATCTTCCCTCATTTCTATCTCTCAAACGCTCTTTTTTTAATGCCATTTCCGTTATTTCAGGGACTTGACAATAGCAAAGCCGCTAAATGTAGAGTTTCCCAGGTCTATGGTTGAAGTGGTGACTTCCTGGAACCTGCCCATGTCCCGCTGGCTTAACACCTGTATGTGTTTGTTTGTTTGATTATGTTATTTGATTTTGTGTATAGTGTTGTATTGGTTTTAATAGACTCCGAAATTAATTAAATGTATTTTACCTCCCAAAAGACTTAAATGATAACATTTTAATTAGAGCAGACATTTGTGTATTTTCTTTTACCTCCAAATATTTGGATAAGTCACATTCTCCACCTAATTTTTTTAAGATGTGTTCAGGAAGGCTCTCAAATATGGGAGCTTTACAGCTATTATCTTGACATACACAGCAAGCTCCCTGCTACATGTAAGTGCATTTTTGCTTATTGTTCATTTGTCATTATATTGATTATTTCATTTGAATTGACTGCATTTTTCGGCTTAAGTACAATATTGTATTTCTGTGCCTACAGGGTTTAAGCTTCCACATTGGGGCAGTATTGTTTACATTAGGCTTCATAACATATATTGAACACGGTGAGTATCTGTTCAGGTATTATCTGTAAATCTAATAATTCTTTCAAATGTTTTAATCAGTTCAAAAGCATTAGGTTTAGGAGCTCAGCTGACTAATGCATCTTTTCACAGTATTAATCACCTTTCAGCTTGGATCTTGGTTGTGTGTTTAATGGACTGTGTCTTTATTCTGTGTTTTAGTGCTTAGGAAAAGATTGTCAGGCATTTTAAATGCATGTGTCCTCTCCAAGAGATGCCCATCTGACTGCAAACACAGACATAAAAAGGTGCTGTATGCATCATTATGGCTCTAGAAGAACTTGTGTGAATATCTTAAACAAAGGCAAAAAAGACCATTAAAAATTTAAATGATAAAAAAAAAAAAAACATCTTTTGATAAGCCTTTACTAAATTATTAACTTGTTAAATATTTGACTATTTTAAATCTTAGAAATTTCTTTAAAAATGTAACTTTCTCTCTTTTTTTCCTCTAGGAATTTTGGGTATATTTAATTAATGGGACTTTTAGCATGTTAGCAGTACTACATTTAACATACCTGGGCTCAATTTTTGGCTCCAGCACAGATGACATGGATTCTGATGAGGTACAACTGACTTTTTCTGAAATCTTATGGCCCCTGCCTTCTGTGTAAGTTATTATTTATATTTGTTACATGACTTAAATTATTTTATTTTGTCTGCAGGATGGCATGGCCAGCCACACCATTGAGAAATGGACACAGCTCAGCTGGACAAGCCACTGGTTGACCTTTGGCCTTTGGGTCTTGTATCGCCTTATTCTATAAACACTGAGACCTACATAGACGAGGAGAGATGGGGAGAGGATAGCAATAACTGTGATTGCATATTTTATATGGTTTTACTATAGAGGAGTCGTGGCCATTTATGGCATCACTGTGAACTCTGGATGAGTCCTCAAATCCAGGAAAAACTAACGTACAGGTAATACTGATCGACACCATTGGACCATTGGATATTTTCTCTGGAAGTTTTCTAAAGTACCTAAAGTAAAGAAGCATCAAGACTTAAAAAAAACAGCAATCCTCAGTAAGTGTGAACATTTACTTGATATTCATATAGCCATTGTTAATAGATTGATCAAGATTTTGATGACTTGTAGATCTTGTAGTTGTAGTTGGTTTTGTTTGATGGTTTTTAGGATAATTACTTCTTAGTCAGAAAAGAAGGTCAATATTTTCAGTGCTTGTTTCAGAAGCTCAAATTGCACAAATCAAGTTTGGTTTGTTGCGTTTGTTCTGTTTTTTTTCCCACTCCCAAATGTAATAACGACTAATACTCATGCTTATTCACTAAAGCACATATCATGCTGTGATTCACAATCGGATTTTGCTCATTACAGTTGTCATGTACAACAAACATGCCACAAAACAGAGGTCACCAAACCCATTCCTGGAGGGCCAGTATCCTGCAGAGTTTAGCTCCAACCCTAATCAAACACACCTGAACAAGCTATTCTTCTTCTTATGTATACTTGAAAGTTCCAGGCAGGTGTGTTGAGGCAAGTTGGAGCTAAACTCTGCAGGACACTGGCCCTCCAGGACCGAGTTTGGTGACCCCTGCCATAAAACCTCCTCATAGGGCTCTGAATAAACATGATAAAGTCGACATCCTCTATTTTGTATGAATTGTATATGAAATAGTGACAGTAATTCTCTGGGTTGAGACACTCAAATGAGATAGTATTAGTAGTGTTTGCTTGTTCTTATATTTAAACTTTTAAAAAATGTATTAACAACAAAAGGGAAACGTTAAAGCATACAGATAGTGTGTAATCTTTGCCATCATATTATTGCTGTTTGGTAGTAAATAGCTATTTATCACCATCATCACAATGAATTATGGATTGTTTTTTAGTGCCAAACAGAACAATAATCATTAATAGCTGATTAATTACAGGTATGTTCTTATATTACTTTTCATTTTATTTATCGTGTTTAGACATTTAACACGCAACACATTTTCTACTGAATCACCCTGTTGTGAATCCATCCCGAATACTTTTATTAATGAATATTAAATAAAGAGTTCAAATTACACTGATGATTTTGACTGCATTGTGTATGTCTGACTGCCAAACTCTTGATAATAAAACATTCAATTTTGTCATTTTCTCCCAATTTTTCCATGTACACAACCTTGTCATACATGTGCGCAGCGTTTTGTCTTTACAGTAGGGGGCAGCAGCGCGCAAGCATTTGGACAACGCAACCTTGCGACAGAAACTGAAGCAAAACCCACTACGAATGGGACAACATGGCGATGTCCTCGGGCATGTCACTCTTTTGCCGTTTAACGAGCAGATCTTTAGGGACCCTACTCGGTCACGGCCGTGGAAAAACTCTCACAGCTCGGAGATGGTATATTAGTGCCAGTGCAGGAAACAGTGAGTAAACGCATGCTTTCCACGCACCTCAGTGTTGACTCCAGTCAAACCGGGGGGGTCAGAGGAATTGAGGCTATAATTTCACGCCAAATATCACTCTTTTTATTAAATATTATCACCTGATGTTGTACTGAATCTCAACAATGTGAAATGCAAAACATTTCAAAACAGCATGCGATAGAGTCACGTGGCGCGAGCTAAGAATAAAAGCTCGTGATAGTACCGCAGGTCAGTGTAAATAACAGTGTAAATGTCCATGTTACCTCAGTGCGATGCTGCCACATCATCGTGATCTCGATAAATTGCCAACGGGAACATCATGTTCTCTCACATCAATTCGTCTTTATCCTTTCCCAAATTACAGTTCTTCATGATACCAGAGAAATATCACATTTAGCTATTACTGTTCTGATTATGGCTGGGATTATTAATTAATATGGTATCTCCTTCATACAGTTATAAGCTTTCAGAATATTTCTGGAATTTTTATAACATTTACAAAACGTAAGAGGTGTAATAAAACCAGCCAATAGACTACTGACCACTTTAAATTAATACATTTTTTAATCAGTTGTTTTATCTTTTGCTGTAGTGTGTCAGTAGGAAATATCAGTTTACAATCCCAAACGTTCATTTAGCCATTAATTGTGATTTTAACAACAGCCAGTGCTCCACACAGAGATCTGATCATCATTCAGTCTGTCTGGAATGACGTGAAGAAACAGAACAAACTGAGACTAAATCCAGAAGAACTGTGGCAATGTCTCCAAGATGCTTCAAGAAACCTACCTGCAAAACTATGTGCAAGTGCACCGAGCTGCTTTAAACACAAAGGATGGTCACACCAAATGTTGATTTTGTTTAGTTAAAAGAAGTTAATTGGTAAAGAAAATCTCTTTGACATTATTTTTGAGAGCATCCTCATTTTACAGCATTTTTACACAAGTGCCTAAAACTTTTAACAGTACTGTAGCTTTGCAGGTAGGTTTCTAAAATGATAGTGAATAATTAGCTTATTTATTTAACTTGGTATTTACATGGCACTAAACTGTACTTCAAGAATACCATGGAATTACAATGGTATCAGTCAAAATAAATGAAAATAGCATGGTTTATTACTTTGGAAACAATTTACAATATGGTCCCATTCGTCAATGCATTAGCTAACATTAATAATGGGTAATATATTATTTAAAATAAACAATATTGTTATGTGTCTTGTTGCTGTTGTTGTATTTATATGTGTGCACTGTAAGCATCATTACCAAATTGCTTGCGTATGCAAGCACACTTGATAATAAAGCTCTTTCTGATTCAGATTTTTTAAATGATTAATCTTTGTTAAAATACAATTCTAGTTCATAGTTCATTAACTAATGTTAACATGTACAGCTTTTGATTTTAAAAATGTATTAACATGAACTAATATTAACAAATGCTTTAGAAGTATTGTTCATTGTTCGTTCACGTTTACTTATGTAGCTAACTAATATTAATGAAAATGTATTGTAAAGTGTTACCATTATTTTATTATTGCACAAAAATCTGGTTAACTCATGTTATAAAATTTTTCCAGAATGTTTTGTGAAAGTTTTGGTAAACCAGAAATAGTTTATCAATATAATAACCACCATTTGAATGATTATTTATGACAGATTTGCAGTTTAAGCTTGATGAGCGGACAGCCCACAGCAGCCTGGACCTTTTTAAGAAGGACACAGGTGTGATCTATCGAATGCTTGGTGTGGACCCCACTCTCGTGCAGGACACCCCTCTCCGATTCCGGGACTGGGCTGTGGTTCTCGCTGACACCCACATTGACTCTGGACGGCACTATTGGGAGGTGACGGTTAAAAAGTCCCATGAATTCCGGGTGGGCGTAGCTGAGGTGTTGACATCACGTGATGAATGCGTGGGCACCAATTCCAGTTCCTGGGTGTTCGCGTTTGTCCAGAGGAAATGGTTTGCTATGACCACTGGCAAGCAGGTCCCGGTGCCTTTGGTAGGAAACCCGATCGGGTCGGGCTCTTGCTGGACTACGAGGCTGGACGGCTCAGTCTGGTGGATATCCAGAAAGCTGAAGTGGTGTACACGATAAAAACACAGTTCCGCTCGCCCATCTGTCCTGCGGTTGCACTCTGGGATGGGGAGTTGCTCACACACTCTGGACTGGAGATCCCACCAGGGCTTTAGTGACTCTTGGTCATTCACACATGGATGCTACATGCCTCTTAATGGATAGAGAAGGAGAAGTAGGGGCCTTATAAAAAGACTAAGGAAGTCAGTGGGAACATGGCTGTTTTTTATTGCCATTAAACCAGATTTGAGCAATATTTGTCTGTTCAGCTGGTGAAAACATCCTCTGTGTACTATTTGTGATATGCAGATGAACTAATGAATATGAACATAAATACTTAATATGCTTAAAAGTCATTTCTCATTTTGCATTGGTGCCCAAGTACAGTGTTCAGATAAGTTTTTCAATAAAAATACATTCTTCACCAATGATATTCTTTATTTACAGTTTATACATCCATTTTTTCGTCTCATTTCATGTCATTCTGTCCATCTTACACTTTTTCACTTTAATATAGAACAAATACACTCCTTTAACTATATGAACTTTTTTTTTCTCAAAACGTCCAGTTTTGTATCCAGCAATAAAGTGTGTCCACGTACCAAGTTTTAAATACATTCATTTCCGGCAAAATACGCACCAGATGCTTCCAACGCCGGTTCAGTTAAAGCTTTTGTGCCCTACATTAAAACGATATCTTTTAAATTATATAATACCTTACAAAAAAAAAATCTATAAACAGGCTTAAGAAATTAAAAATAGTACAAATATACAAACATGTGCTCATAATGTTAAGCCAAAGATTATTAATAACCTAAATGACATGGAAAGCTTTGCCATACGGACAACTGGGCCAAAGTTCACATTATACTGGCTTGCTAACCTCCTAAAGGTAATATGAGGTAATGACACATTTCCAGTATGGTTATGTCATAAATAAACTACTTTTTAATGTGCATGCATGCTTTACTTGACAGACAGCCTGCTAAATTTACATTTATACTTTGTACTTAGTAAACTAAAGGCATATTCACGAAAATCGTCCTATGAAAGAAGTCAAGAAAGTGCTTAGGATAAATTCCAATAGGTTTAAAAGATGGTATGAGCAATTTCTGAATAGTCCTTAAGAAGTTCTCAAATATTTTCTTAGGATCGTCTTCAAGAGCAGCATTTCTTAAAATGCCAGCCTTTTATATTTTATGATTGTATACTAGTTTACTAGTATAAATAGTAGTTAAGAAGAATTTTAAAAGGAAAGAAATTCATCTCCTGAATCCAGCTGAATCCAGCTCCTAGTTACTGGCTAACCTTCCAGTTAAGGATGTGTTTTAATATAAAAATCCTTCTGCAGTGATAAATGTGAAGGAAAAGGAAGCGTCTGCATTTCTAAATTGGTCCAAGCACAAGCCAAACTGTCCTTGAGGAGCTGTACCAGAAATTACCTGGAAGTACCTGGTAGTTTCATAATCTCTCAGTAGACTGAATGGAGGTCTGAGAGACTACAGCAATGACCATCTTAAACCATCAACAGAAGCTAGCTGAGGTCTACATGTAGCAGAGCTTTGGGTTTGAAGCACTATCTCGGTAACACCTGCGTACACCTGCTCAGCATGTCCTTACACGAGCTTTATCATAACTTTAGTCATGAGAGACCAAAGTTTGGGATGTTCATGGTAGTTCTCGCTCATACTAAACCCTCCAGAGACTCCATACTCTTCAGTTCATCTGCGTCCATGGTGGAATCAGGACATGCATTTGGACTGAGCTCTTCTGGCATTAGTGTGTGTGTGTAAATGCTCTGGTACTCTTGTAGTACCTTAACCACGGCGCTGTGCCCAAACTGCAAAGCGTCATCAAGAGGTGTGTTCCCCCATCTGAAAAACAGATGCATTTTAATGAGAGAAATAAGACAAAAACAGACCAGAAAAAGTGCAAGAGTAGGGAGTTCTGCCGTACCTGTCCTTTGCATATGGGTTGACTTTGCAGGTATGTGTTAAAAACTTGACTGCATCCAACTGCCCTGAAATCAGAGTTTTAGATAAGTAAATGACTTATTCATTTTCACCAAAAAAATTGGAGTATTGTGAAACATAATCTAAAATAACTGTTTTGTTAATATATTTTAAAATGTGATGGCAAAGCTATTCAGTTTTCGGTTTCACATGATCCTTCAGAAATCATTCTAATGCTGATTTGCTGCTCAAGAAACATGTCTTATGTTAAAAACAACTGTGCTATTTTTGTGGAATCTGTGGAAATAGTTTTTTCCCCCCCAGGATTCTTCAGTGAATAAAAAGGTAAAAAAGAACAGCATTTAGTTAAAACAGAAACCTTGAAAATGAAAGTGACGTGATTTAACCCATCCTAAGTGCACACACACAGCAGTGAACACACACACAACGGGGAGCAGTCACTTTTGAACAATTTAATACATCCTTGCTCAATAAAAGTATTAATTTCTGACCCTAAACATTTGAACAGTTGTGTAAATACATCAAAGAAATCCCAAAATGGCCTCATTACCTTCTGCTGAGGACACATGTAGAGCGGTACGGGTGTCATAGTCAGTCAATTCCATATTAACCGCAGACAGAGCGATTCTGTGAAACAAATTAATATCTTACTGATGCTCATGACAATTCTCATAAAAAAATCTTTGAATGTATATTTATTTGCAATAAAAGAAAGAAGATTTTACCTCCTGAGAGCTGAAACATCACCACTGTAAGCAGCAAACATCAGATCCACCACAGACTTGTTCTGTAATATAAATATAATGATTTATCACAACTCTGGGCAAGCTTCTAGCTTTTAGCTTTAATTTGCTCGCACTGTGTGACTGAACTTGGGTCTGTGGTCTCACCCTCTCATGGCCTGTCTGTCTGCGAGGGTCTAACTTCTTTGTAAAGTGCCTCAGATTGTCATAGTTGTGGAAGTTAAAAAGGGAGACTAGCTCCTAAAAGACAAGCAAATTCAGTTAATGGTCTCAGAGAAAAATAAAGAAATAAAAAGAGAGAGACAAAAGCAAAGCTCATGAAAAAGTACCTGGCAGAAGTGGATGCCTCGGATGCTATTGCCAACACGGTCAATAGCTGGAGACCAGCACATAACCCCCATGATATTAGGAACCACGAGCAGCACGGCTCCAGACACCCCAGATTTAGCAGGCAAACCCACCTGAGGAAGAGAAACACAAACAATAACAAGCAATTAGCTGAGGTTTAAAGCAAATGACTGAAATTGTTATATCTAGCTGTAAAGTCCACTATGTCTGTGTACTTCATCACACTGGGGAATTCAGCAAGCAATCAGTCGGCTGTGTGTGTGTGTGACTCACGTGAAAGGCAAACTGGCCGGAGAAGTCGTACATGCCACACGAGTGCATGAGACTGAGAGTGTTGCGGACGGCCTCGGCACTGAGCACACGCTCGCCTGTGATTGGACAGATCCCTCCATTAGCTAATGTGGCTGCCATGACGCTTCCAGACTCACATGTCACCTCGATAGAGCACAGCTGGAAATGAAAGAAAGACATTAAAGTCATTAAAAAAAGTTTAATATGAGCAATAATAGCAAGTACCACTGTTAAAGTCAATTATGTGTCAGAATGACAGCTGATTTACCTGAAAGTAGAAGTCAAGGGCTGCCATCATGTCAGCTCCACTGGGAAAACACTATAGGAAAAAAAAAATGCAGAGTAGCAGGTGAGAAAGCAATAAAAATCCTGTCAATAAGCTTATGAAAATGACAGTGACCAAATAAAGACTCACTTTTTTCTCTTTGAGATAATAGCCAATCGCATAGTTCCTGTCACCGGTCTCTTTCTCTGACTGGAAACTTTAAATATCACCAGACATTTGTCATCAACAGAAAATGTTATCACCGGTACAGATTACATTATAAACTGTAGGTTCACCTCTAAGAGAGTGTAATTTGATAGAAATAATGAGGTTGTATTTAAAACTCACGTGGCATTACTGAACCCAACATATTCTCTGCCAGCCATTCTCTTCAGATAATCCATCATCTGACACATAAACAGAAATCAATATTTATAACACGCGAGATAACAGCAAACACCTGGTATAGCTCACATGGTGGAGATGTTGCAATTTACTCACAAAGTCAAACTTCTCTGCCTTGTTGGAACCAGGCTGTAATAGAGACAAAAAAATGAAATGTTTCAGACACTTAATTTCTAATTAAAAGTAAAAAAAAAAAAATGTAATGGTAAATTAAAATATATTTCAATGTAATTTCTATTGAACCTCGATAAAGTTGCAATTTAGTGCATTTGAAATATACAAACTTAAAATGTAATATCAAATCAAGTACTTTATGTGTGGTTTAGTATGCTAGTCAGTCAATAGATTATTAAAACATGATTTAAAACTTTAAAGCAAAACTTTTAATTTGACATGATTACAAAGTGCACTTTTTAAAAGTGTGTTAAGAAAGTCTTTCTTTAAGTACACTTAAGTTGCCTTTTATTTCAATATTATACTATCTGTAAGTACAGTTTCACACATTCAATTTAAGATCACTTTTTCACAAGGGAAGTCCAGCCACTTACATTCTTGTGTTATATGTAGTTTATCTATAGTGGCTTTATTCAAAAATGTCAAAAACTTATTAGAAATTTCTGAGTGCTAATCCATGGCTAATGCTAATCCTTTTTAAGACAACAAACTGAACAGCTCTACAGAAAGATCCAGAAGGAAAGAGTCAGATGTGAAACACATTCAACATTCACAACGTCCACTCTAATTTAGTCAATGTGCTATAAATGAACTACATATAAATAAAAATAGTTTCTGTTGGCAAGCAAAAAATAGCTAACAGTGATTCCAGTGACACAGTTTACTTTGGGACTGATCCAAAGATTCCTCTGCAAACATTAGTACAGTGCAGTATTTAGACACTTGGTGGCAGTGTGCACAAACGTGTGCAGTAAAAATGTGGTATATGATATGATATTGTATGATAACTGTCTTATAAAAAGGCATACAATTCTATAAAGGTTATGAGTTCAGTGAATATGTGTTATTGATGTGAAACCATACAGCATCATAAAGGAGACTAAATCTTATTTTCAAAGAAAAGATTTTGCAAATGTGGCCATGATCAAGATCGGTCATGTTTTTCATTGCACAGTTGCAGTGAACATGAAGTTAAATGACAGAACATGAAGCCAACTATAACAAATATAAAGCCAACTGATTCAACATGAGCTGCTAGTCCCTAACTGGTATCAGGGAAAAGTACCCCACATATTGAGTTTCATATGTACTAAGGTGTGATGTTAAGATGACCAGTTCCACGAGGTCCGAAAGGGAGTTCCATGTGCAAAAGGTCAGCGCAATGCGATCACAGCTGTGAGATGTCTTCGTCTTAAAAAGTACTCCTGTGTGTCTGTGCTCACTGATGTTGTGTAACATGTTTAATGGCATAGGTCAAACTAGAAACTTGTACACTTTTGAACTTGAAATTAAAGTGGGGAGTCCCTTAATAATTATACATATAATTAGGTATTGTTTTTATAACAGTTCATTTGCACTGAAGCCTTTAATCTTCTATTGCAGTCTTAGACCTGCAAGTAATTTTGAACATGTAGAAAATCTGACCCTATTTAAGCATGCTTAAAGATGTATTTCTCAGCAAATCTTCTGATTGGCTGTTTAGACACACCTCTTGACCACTAGCTGCTCTTATTATGTCATTCCAATAAGGACCACCTACTCCCCCTATTACACACAAACGCACACCTTGTCAGCTGTTTAAAACCATGTCAAAAGGAAAGGACAGAAATACAATTTTGTCCAATTAAAAGTAGTTTGTCTATCATAGCAATAATTTCTGATATCAATGCAATACAGCAATGCTGTTGAATTTAAAGTAACTATTCAAGGCTTGTGTCCCTGTAAAGGCTGGGGAAAAATAAAATAAAATAAAAAATGTATGTGTCATGGCTGTTAAGATTGAAATTTTAGTTTGTATTGTAATGTAATTGTATTGTAATATCTTACCTTTAGGAGAGAGCTGATTACAATGGCTCCTGCATTTACCATGGGATTATGGGGTTTATCTGGCAAACAAAAGTTTACAAATTGTCAAAAACTCAGTGTCCAAGGGGCATCATGCTGACTGGGAATGTTTCCGTATCAGATTCAGTAATAAAGTCTGCAGATGCAATGTTCCTCAGAGGTGAGGAAATCCATTGATAAGATTAATACTGAAAGGACGTCGGGTAACTGACAACTGTTTTACAGCTTCCTCTCACACCCAGACTTCATGTTGCAATAGAACACAATGAGCTTGTGATATCACTAATTTAGGGTCATGCCATTGGTTTGAACTTCTGGCATTTCATCAAGGGCAAACAAGAGAAAGATTATAAAACACAACAAGGATGCTGACAATGTGTCATTTTAAGTGTCCAAATACTATTTGAGACCAATTTATATGGCCGTATCTTTGAGTGACAGCATCAACAAGAGAAATAAAACAGATTGTGATGGATTCTCACCATCTTCATCTAAATAGAGTTTGTTGAATTTGAGGCCACTTGGTTCTTTCCCCACATATCTGTGTAAAAGTTCAGTGCCAGTCTCGTGCACAGCCAGCGCATACTCCAGAGGCTTCACACATGACTGCAGACAGAATGGCATATTGGTGTCTCCAATAGCATGCCTATGTAAATAGGAAGAGATCAAATGTAAGATACAGTGAGTGAGAGGGGAAAGGGTAAGAAAACAAAATTACTATTACTATTGGTAAAATTTGGAAAGATTTTTGAAAGAAGTCTCTTATGCTAACCAAGGCTGCATTCATTTGATCAAAAATACAGTAATTTTGTGAACTATTATTACAATTTAAAAAAAAAAAAACTTTTTTAAATTTAAATTTATTTTAAAATGCCATTTATTACTGTGATGGCAAAGCTGAATTTTCAGCAGCTATTAATGCTCAAGTAAAAATTATTATTATTATCAACACTGAAAATGGTTATGCTGCTTTAAATTTTTGTTAAAAAAATGAAACAGACAATTTTGTAAAATTAAGTACTACATTATGTATTATATATTTCACTGTCACTTTTGATCAGTTTATTGCATCCTTGCTGAACAATACAATTGTTTTTTTTAATTCAAAACATTTTGAACGGTAATGTATTTATGGTCAAAAAAATTATTTTAAACACAGATATACATGTATGTGCATGTGGAAAATTATTATTATTATTATCGACACTGAAAATGGTTATGCTGCTTTAAATTTTTGTGGAATTTTCAGACTCTCATAATGATGATTTTGATAAAATGAAAGTTAAAAAACAGAAACAGACAATTTTGTAAAATGAAATACTACATTATGTATTATATATTTCACTGTCACTTTTGATCAATTTATTGCATCCTTGCTGAACAACACCATTTAAAAAAAAAAATCAAAACATTTTCAACGGTAATGCATTTATGGTCAAACAAATTATTTTAAACACAGATATACATGTATGTACATGTGGACCATAAAGTTCTCTCATAATTACGATGTGCGTAAAGACTTTAAGTCTAAAAGTATATTTTACCTCTGACCATCCACTGTGCACAGAGAAACTCCCCACAGGTCCGGACTGAACTTAGCTAACTGAGGGATGTAGTTTGAAACCTGCGCAACCACACATAGACAAATATAGAGATGAGAGGTTGATATATATGTTTGTAAAGATGATTCAGAAACAGCGATAAGGGAAATCAATGTCTTACTTTCCCTCCTTTCTGAGCCTGTGCGTTACAATACAGATGGTTTATGAGGGAAGTAAAGGACTCAAAGTCTGGAATGATGAACTTCCTTTGGAAAGCTTGAGTCAGGAGGACTATGTTACCGCCAACACATCTAGAAACAGAAACACACATATGCCCATGTGACACAACTTTGACTCAACAGCCACCTGTGATCTGTAATGTGCTAAGAGAGTTTTAAATGACTGAAAATGAAATTTGATCCAAGTTTATTAACACCGACTGAGCTGGTTCAAAAGCAACTTAAGCGGTGCCTCACAGGAGTAACAAACACGTTATCGCTGCTTAACATGGCTTAGCTTCACACGAGCTTCACAGAACACATGAACACGCACATATAAACACAACAGGTGGTGAGTTGTATTTACCTCTGCTGGAGAACAGAAAGTCAGGTCAAGAATTTGTATGTGATGATATGTGCGTGTGTGTGCATGATGAACTGATTGCTTGTATTTCCAGACATCCAAGAATATTGAGATATCATTTACCTGTAAGTGGCATGAGTGTGTGCATATATCATAACAGCTGCAGGTCATAAACTATAAGTGATGCCATGGCATATCACAAAACACGCATACACACATACTCTCACTCTTTGCATTGCTGAATCAATTCTCTACTCACTTTCTGAACAGTTCTTGGTCCATCATTGCAGTTCCAACAGACTCTTGGACAGCTTGGTGGATCTGCCGCATGCAGTCCCTCAACCGGGGGTCAGAGGTCAGCAAGCCTGTGCTTCTGAGTGCCTAAGAAAAAACAGAACACATATTGCAATACTGTTCATATTTCAAATATTGAATTGTTGAATTGCTAAATTGTTCAGTGAACAATTATTGCTTGAAAATTTTAGCACACATTCAAAGTTAAACTACTGGTTCAGGAAGCTATAACGTAATATAAGTGATTTTATATTTTAAGTTGATTTACACCACTGATCAAAAGCTTGGAGTCAGCATGTTGTTGTTTTTTTGACAGAAATACTAGTTTAATGATAATATTATTTATCAAGGACACATTAAATTGATCGAAACTGACAGCACAACTGTTCTCAAAATTGATAATAAGAAATGTTTTGTGAACATCAAATCAGCACATCTGAATGATTTCTGAAGGATCAGGTGACACTGAAAACTAAAGCAATGACTGCTGAAAATTCAGCTTTGCCATCACAGAAATAAGTGACATTTTTAAATAAAATAAAAATAAAAAACATATTTAAAATTGTAAGAATATTTCATAATATAAGAGATTTCTTTCTAATACATTTAAAAACATTACTGATCTCAAACATTTGAACAGTAGGGTACTTGCGACTGAAACAGGATATTATTAAACAGAATAAGATAAGCTTTATTGGAATAATATGGATGGATTGTTAACAATAAGACCAGAAAGATATGAGATATTAAATATTAAAACAGTAAATAAAGTACATTTTAATTTTATGTTTACTTCATAAACTGAAACTAAACTGTATGGCACTGTGATATTCAGCTGTTAGTATATTAAAATAAGGAAATGCTGAGAACTATGACGTGTCCCTTATATATTTGCAATGATTGTGACATATATGGATGTCTTTGATTAAAGGCTAAATATATAAAGCTCCTATAGTACAGTGCAACACTGTTTACATTAGTCCAAGAGTTCACCATCGGTCATTTGGCATGAACATGTTTTCTTCAGTCAATGATATATAGCATTTCAGCTGTTAAATTGCAGCTATGATGGAGATGACCATCATATATAGACAAAACAACCCCATGCACATAAATTATAGCAATATACTTCTTAACACTTTAATGGGTGTCTATTTCTGGGTGGCATGTGTACTGAAGTACGCACGCACACACACACACACACACACACACACAATAATACAGAGATTAATGAGTTAAAACAGTCCATAATTGTATGTATTCCTTCCTGTAATATAAACTCAAACATCCAAATATGGAACCACATGTTTAGGAATAGGTATATTTATTACGGGCTTTAATGGAGCTAGCCACTTGGCCCACACATTAATTCTATTTATAGTACCATTACATAACACCAAAGATGTATGATTATTATGTAAGAATAAAAGTGTCTAATAATTTTTGAATAATACTAAATGGAAAGAATGTGGGTATGTGATGTTTACATATATGCTTATGTATGTTATTCCCTTTCCCTCTCACTACAGTACATGCTGACTAAATCAAACACACATGCACTCTGTGACAATTAGTGCAACTCACAGCCAGGAAACGCGCCACTGAGATTTTCTCTTCTCCCTGGGTGATAGTGTAGAACAACAGGTCCTCCAACCCAGCAACCACCTTATTACTGCTTAAAACACAAAACAATACAGAAAACACGTTTGACCCAAAACATCTCATTTTAGAAAGATATTAACTCCTCTATAACCAAATTTTAAAAGCCCTTCATATTATCTCTATGGCAACACACCCAGCAGGTAACGCCTCTCTGAGGATTTTACCTGTACATCGCGGCGTCCGTCTCTGTGATCACGTGCTGATGGCGCGGATGCTGGCCTGGAGATGCGCTCGTGTGCAGCGGCCGAGCAGGTGAGCGTCTTCTGTCCAAATTCCCCGCAACTCTCACACAATTTCCAGCGTTCCTAATGAGCAAAACGCCAGCTCCGGACGCCCGTAGGGTCTTAACACAATGCATAATCAATGCCCAAAGTTTGTATTTCTAAATCAGCTACCTATAGGAGCTCTAAACCAGTGTGAATAAACAGCGTGTGTCTTATACTTATGAATCGTGTTCTTTCTAGTTAGTGTCAGATCGTCCCACGAGGCATGGGAGTGACTTCTGTTGACAAATTTAGCCGGTAACCGAGGAATCATAGGCAGGTGAGGACACGCCCTCTGGCGGATGTTAGGGGCGTGATGGTGAGAGAAAAAAAGGAGAGGGATAATTGGTGGATCCCAGAACAGACTTATATGGCTCAATAGTAGTAACTATGCAACTTAGGACAGACTTACTGAACTTGGGCCTTTTGCTGCTTAAAAGTTTTTGACACAAAATCAGACATAATAAGTGCCCATTTAATCCCACCAGTAAAATTTGGGACCAAAATTTACTTTTGAGCTTGAAGGCTCTATAAAGCATAAAAAAATAAATGAAAATGCTGACCATTTGTGACCAGTGGGAAAACATTATGAATTAGTAACTGATTTATTCACATTCATTAATTTATTAAAATTGTATATGAAGAGTTTATTTGCAAAAACAGATAACTCTGTTTTGTGTGTGTGTGTGTGTGTGTGTGTGTGTGTGTGTTAGTTAGCTGTATTTTTTAGTTATTTTTTACCTAATCAAAATAACCCAACTGCAGTTTGATTGAGATTAACTGGAATGCACAATGAAAAAATATGATTTTTGAAAATTGTTAAAAACTGTTTTTTTTTTTTTTGCAAATGAACTCTTCGTATATATATACATATATATATATATATATATATATATAAAATTTCAAAATACATTTGATTTGTATGATCATTTCCCTTTTTCCATAAATTGCAGAAAAGTCGGGAAAGCTTTTCATTGGGCTATCCAAAGAGTAAAATACACGTGATCACATAACTGGATCACATAACAATTTATATAAATGTGTAAATACAAATGAATATAGGTATAACTATAAATTTAAATAGGTACTACACTTTTTACATCTCATTGCTGTAACAATAGCTATAAAACACTGCAAGGATGAACCTTGAATATACAGAAAGGAATACACAGCTAGGTATACCTGAAAATTACATTGAAAAAAAAGAGAAGAAAATCTAGAAGAATCTTCAGTCAGAAAATTAAATAATGTGTTATAAGGGTTGCACATATAAAATTTTAACAGTTAGAAATAAAAAAGCAATGCTCTCTCACTTTTAGATGGTAAGGTCAGTGGGGTCTCCCTGAAAGATGAGGCGGTTTTGAGTGGCTGAGGAAACTGGACTGATCCTGTTACAGCTGGAAGATTTGCTTTGAGATTATGTAATGCATTGTCCAGTATTTATATTTTTCCCAAAATACTTTCCTATAACCTCACAAAATTATATTAATGTCGATGCTTCCCTTTTCACAATTAAGAATTTTGTGAATGTCACAAAATGTTGTTTTTATGAGTAATTTATTTTCTTCTTCTTTTTTTATATTATTATTATTATATTTACACAACTAGTGCATCACTACTCCTGCAAAGTTATTGAAATTTTTTTGCTGGGTAGAAAAAGTTTCCATCACTGTCATACTCATATCACAGAATGGTTACTTGAGGTCATAAGTTGTGGAACAAAATTTTAAGTTGTGAAACTTTGCTATGCCTGACAAGTAGGCTAGATTATATTACAGAGGACATTAGTCAGCTCGCCTCATCAACGGAGCTGAGACAACATTCCAGGTTGTTTTCATCTCATGATGGCCCTGATCAAACATTCTAGACACTCTGGGAAGTCATTTCTGGCTCAGAGTCAACCTTGGCTTTGGGTCAAAGTTACCATGTCCAGTGTGACCCCTTTACTCTGGTACCAGGTGTCACTGTATCCAATTAACTCGCTCATTGGGGTTTGCACATTTGAGTCTTTGCAATAGCCCACAACCATTTCACGAGCTCATGTATCCTAAAAGTCATAGGTTTCTGCGTCCAAAAGATCGACTGAATCGGCTTGCTCGATTCGAGCACCCCCTGGTGGATATTGGTGTAGCTACAAAGTTTAAGCCCAACTCTGATGCACAGGTGTGTCCGTCTAAAACATGTTTATAATATTTGTGAATTTTTTATGTATTCATTTAAATTTTATGGCACATAACATCCATATAACCTGACTAGAATCAAATGAGGATAATGTGGCAGCTGGCAGTAACCACCTTTGCGTTCTGTATCCAACAGGAGCGCTGTTAGTACCCCTTTTTGCCTGTAGAGGGCAGAGCGCACCTCTAAACGGACACGGAGAATCAATCGAGTTCAGCACCAACATACCGACTAACCTCACCTTTCCACAGCCAAATGTCAGTTGAGACATTATCCTTTCACTTACACTGGGGGTTTATTTACAGTCTCAATTTGTTCAGTTTGTGGAAGAGCATAAAATAAGCTGTGTTCTTTTTTGAGCTCTACACTGAGAGAATTGCCTGTGAACTCTGATTGAATGCATTCCAGAGCGGCTGTGTGGGCCATTGTACTGTTGTCTTTGGGGACCTGTCACACACTTACTGGCACACACACATACTCACACTAAGAAATTGAACTTTATACTTTATACCTTAGTACAATAGCTGTCAGTGGTGTGGCAGCTTTTCAAAATGGCACCATTTTGGTACTAATATGTGCATTTAAGGTACCACTATGCACTTTTTTTTGGGATAAATAAGGTACAAAGAAGCACCTATTGAAAAGGTACCACCCTAGTGACAGCTGTAGCACCTTATTTTCTGAGAGTGTGTGCAATTTGACTTTCTCCCCACTCTTCCTCTACCAGCTCCACTGCAGCTAGATATTGAAGCAAGGCTCCTTTTAAGCAGAGTCTGGAGTAAAATTACACCCACTTATCATTAGATCAAACATCCCTTCCCCTCATATCATATCCTTTCGTGTTGGCACACATACATCCATGCACACGTTCACGTACACGCACACCCTAACCCATGCCCTACTGATGACCATGCGTCTCTTGGTGGAGAATGTTTTTCATTCCTTCACCGTGTCAATGAATGCTGGCTTTGTCTACCTGCTCCATCTTAAGCCCCCCTCTCCTCCCTCCATCGTCCTCCTTTCTGCCTCTCCCAACATTCTCTGATCTCTGTACAGGCCAGAACTGCTATGTGTGTATGGTGACACTCAAATCTGAGAAATTGAGGAAATTAGGAAATCAAGAATTCCAAATAAACATTCTGACAAACATAATTATTCATTAAGCAAGTATTCATTTGTGATCAAAAATACACATTGCACTTACAGTGTACATTTAAAAGTTTGGGGTTGGTTCAGTTGTTTTGAGGGAGTCTCTTATGCTCACCAAGGCGTATTTGATCAAAAATGCAGTAAAAACAGAGATATTGTGAAATATTATTACAATTTAAAAGAACAGTTTTTGTTTTTAATATATTTTAAAATGTAATTTCTTCCTGTGATGGCAAAGCTGAATTTTCAGCAGCCATTACTCCAGTTTTCTGTGTCACATGATCCTTTAGAAATCAGTCTAATATGCTGATTTGGTGTTCAAGAAAAATTTCCTATTATTACACTATTACAGTTGAAAACAGTTGTGCTACTTATTTATATTTTTGTGGAAACTGTAACATTTTTTTCTTTGAAGATTCTTTGATCAATAGAAAGTTCAGAAGAACACCATTTATTTGAAATGATTTATTTGTAGCCTTGTAAATATCTTTACTGTTATTTTTGATCAATTTAATACATCTTCGATGAATAAAAGTATTAATTTATTTGAAACAAAATTAAGTCTTGTTGACCCCAAACATTTGAACAGAGGTGAGTTTGATTAAATTCTGTATTTATTCTGTAGTTTTCTTCAGAACTATATATTATATGTAATTATATTAATAATTAATGTCTGGCATTGAAGATTCTCATTGTTGATCACTCTGTACATTAATTCTTTTTGACTTTATGGTGTTGGTTTTCTGTAATGAATGCATTATTTGTGTCTTTATAAGAATAAGCATCCACATGCCACCTGGATGCTTTGAGAACCTGGTGAAGCTCTTGGATTGCAGTGTCCACAAACAGGGTCAGTTTCTCAGGCCAGTTCACAGGACTTAACTCTCACCCTCGAATGTGTACCAGGGAGCTGCTAAGAATGCAGAGTCTCTGCGGTGAACTGTTTGTTTTGTTTAAGTAATCGTTGTGTGTGTGTGCATGTGTTTGTTCTAAGATACAGCGTTAGTAAACACTATTGGTTCCACTGAAAGTAGACTGCATGAAGCGCTGGCTTTGCACAGAGCTAAAATCATACTTGAGGAAATATTCTCAGTTATCAGTTGCAAGACTTTTTGATGCCTAGGATCCTAAAATATAATATAGGCTAATATAATGTAATGTAATGTAATGTAATGTAATACAAAAGTTTCTATTTTTACTCTGTGAGAAAAAATAATGGATATAATGAATATGAATATTATGAATAATTAATTTTATCTGGAAAATATTTAAATTGTGAGTCTGTTTCTGCCCACTGTTAAAGTACTGTTAGATGTATAAATCTGAAAAGAAGTTAGTGGATTTGGAAACTTTAATTAAAGCCTTTATGTATAATGCATTGTAAAAGTAGTTTTAATGCATTAATTATGCTTTGTAATGCACCTTATAATGCATTGTACAATCTCATCAATAATTGTAACCACAGTTAATACATTATAACACTTATCAATTCATTGATACACTATGCATTTTAAATTTGGTTATAATAATTTACGACAAGATATACTGTATTACAACGCACATTATGAAAAATTATAATGCATTATACCCTTTAATAACCCTTTATAAATGCTTTAAATAAAGTGTTACCGTAGATTTTTTGATGCATTTACACTTTTTCCTTAAATTTCCCGTGGACTCCCTAGCACCCCCTTGCGGCCCCCTGGGGGCCCCTGGACTACCGTTTGAAAACCCCTTATCAAGAGTTTTGATTAAATCAAATAGTGAATGCTGGATCAGAGATAAAGCACATTAAGTTTTGGATAAAGTCAAAGGGGAGCTGTTAAACCCAGACAGTGGTGTCCTGTATGTATTAAGCCCCTTCATTCAGAAAATCCTCCGTCCCAGGACACCAGCCACAGTGTTTGCCATAGCTTATCTCAGAAGTTATGAGAATAAATAGAAAGCTTTATGAGACCAAACAAAGACAGAACGAATCCTTCCCCCACTTAAGGCCCCCCATGTGGACTGTAATATCAAACAGAACAGTACGGTTTCCCACGGTCGTCACAGTCTGATTAGGTGAAAAAAACGAAAATGTTATTTTAAAACACTCTCTTACAAATATGAGAGGTCAAATATCCTGTCTGGGAGAGTATTGAAAGAACAATTGTGCAGCACTTTAATTACGGTGTAGTGTCGACAAAAACGACACAATTGTTCACTCATGTGAGTCCGTTGGGCATCTTATCTTGGCACATGGATCAGAACATTTTATAAAGTGAATGTTTCAGGGTCTTGCATGCCATCTAGTTGATTTTATCCACTTTTAAAGGGATAGAAAATGATGGCATCAGTTTACCCACCCTCGTGTTGTTCCAAACTTTGAAGTATGACAAGTATGACTTCTGTCGAATATTTTGAAGAATGCTGTTAACATTTTAGGTTCCCATTAGGTTCCAACATTGACTTTTACTGTAAGGACAAAAAATATAATGGTAGTCAATGGGAACCAACACATTCTTCAAAATATCAAAGCAATGCATCAAGATAATGAGTAAATGAATTATCTTTTTTGGTTGGACCATCCCTTTAATTCAGCTTTATTTGCCTTTAGCTTTCAAAGAATGCTGAAAAAGCCCCATATTTAGAAGAAAGCCTGGTGGGTGCTTAATCTTCAGGCACGTATCAGCCTTCTGATGCCTGATGCCAATCACAGTCAGTGTTTTGCTCCTGACACGGGTCCTCGTGCCAATCGGCAGGCCCCACTTCATCTGATCCACAGCAACCCAGCCACCCTACACACCCCTGGAGCCTCGCCGTGTTCCTGCCACCGCTCTTCTCCTCTCCTCATCCCTCTACCTTTCCGCACCCTCCCTCCATCCACACCCGCGGCTCTCTTCTCCCCCACTGCCCGGTGCTCTCTCACATTCCTCAGGTCTGCACACAGAGCCGCATTGTGTGTGTGTCTTACAGAGCACACAGTCAGGGCTCATTTCGGACACACACACATCCAACAGGGTGTGTGCACAGTCGCACCGATGAGTACACACACATACACATATTCCTTCATAAAACTAATAGACATGCATTCATGGGCGCACACGACCACAAATGCACACACTGATTTTCATATGTGCACACTGTATACACACTCATCTGCATACACAGGATGTCTCACACCGAGGCCGAGATTCCAGTATCCGTATTCCTTCTTTTATACATCCACTCGCTTTTTGCAGTTTGATCTTTTAATCCCTTGAGCATTACAAATTTTCTCTCCTCCTCTGTTCCCACAGATGATATGGTAGATGTTTTATTGTGATTGGATTGTGGAACAGTTATATAAAAGAAATAAACTTGTATAAATTGCCAGCTACACTGGGGAAGACACAACAAAAATGCTGATGGAGATTTTTTAAAATAGTTTTAGAAACAAAATAAGTCCCCATTTAAAAGCTAACCACTTTACAGTTAGATATTCAAAAGATCAGTTTTTCTTCAAAAGATGTGAAACATATGAGGACAAAAATACACAGTAACTGTTATTTTTTTGTGTTATTATAATATTTATTAATATTTTAAATAGTCATTTATTGTTCTATTTTCAGCTTTTAATTTTATTTTTACTTTAGTAATTTTTATATGATTTTGTGATTTTTTAATTATTTTTTTTAATATATTTTATTTCTATTTAGCTTTATTTTTCAAATTGTTTCAGTTGTAGTAATTTTATTACGTCAACTGGAAAACGTAGCTATTTCAGTTAGCTGTCATGGCATCATTTTTCATTTCAATTAATGAACGTGATTGTTAATAGTTTTAGCTTTGGTTTTATTTTAGATTTAGTTTTACTTTTAACAATAACAAAATTGCTTGTGAAACAAAAAGCTGCTGTTAAGTTACTGCTTTGTCAGAACAGGATATTTATTTGTACTGTAATAACAACTTCTGTGAAGCAGCTGGCACTCTACCAGAGAAACTATGTTTAAATTTAGTCCGGTTGTGCCAAGTATTGAAGGCTAGTTTTTTGTTAGTTGATAAACTTGATTCAAGTTTAGTAAGTTGGAATTGTTGAATCAAAAAGACAAAATGCTGTATGATGTTGTTTATCTTATTCACAGTGAATTGTGGGACATTTCAATACCACAAGTAACATCATTTTTGGCCTTGCAAGAATGTTGAAGTATTATTGAAAATGCAAACTGCAAATATATCTGATACATCAGGACTGATAATGTTCACATTATATTTATGAGCACCCATGGTTCGCATACTCACAGTATTTTGATACTTCATGACATTATCTTGAGGTTTTATGGTCATGTGCAACCTAGTGGGTCAAAATCTTTGAAACAATGAAAGTATTTTGGTTCTCCAAGTCTCTTTTCTGAGCAAAGGCCATTCTGATGCACTTTTATACAAAAGCACAGAGAGAAAGCCCACCACTTGCCAGGAAAGGGCAATGAGGGGAGGGGGTGGATGGGTTTGGATGGAATTGTTCTTGAGACAGAGGAGTGGCGGAGTTTTTTCCCCCCTCTTCTTTCCCAATGGGGTGGGCTGGGGGGCTGATATGGCTCGTATTTCAGCGCTCATGGGGGTCGGGGTTGGACTCACTTTTTGGGATATACTAAGATTCATAAATGCGCCAGTGGACATAAAACCGCGGAGCTCTGACTGACGCGGTGGGTTCTGTCTGTGTGTGCCTGCCGTCGGATCCTCCCAAATACATCCACATCCACTTTCACACTCCCCGTGAGCACAGAGCTGCCGCTCCGCCGGTTCTTCGGCGACTTTGACCCCTGAGGACCTGCATGTCTAATCTTTAGACATGTTCAGATTAGTGGATTCACGGACTCTCCTGCTACTTGTAGCAACGCATTGCGTTTTGCTATCCCTTGTAAGATGTCAACAAGAAGATGACCGTAAGTTGGAGTTTTTTTTACATTGAAATTCAAAGTATTCCTCCAAAAAAATACAAAATTGTACGGTGTTGCCATGGTGACAGGAGAGGAAAGTTTGGAATGGATCAGTTTGTGTTGCGCGTTTCACCTCTGGACTGTGGAATGTCTTGGCTCATTTAAAAAAAAAATATATATATATATATATATATGAGACCGCATACTTGTCTTTTAGATCTAAGTCTGCAGATATCCAAAGTTTGATTGCAGTCTAAATTGATTTGAACATTCTGGTTTTCGCTCGTCGTAAAGACAGAATGACAGATGCTGAGGTTGCGCGAAACGCGCTCAGACTCTTGTGTATTAGATTTCTAAAGTTAGCTAAAAGGTAAAGAACAAAACAGCTAAAGTAGCTACGTATTCATTGTGCATTAACGTTTCTCAACATCGGTTCAGCAACCACAAAAGTTAGAATGCAAGTTAATCAGTGCGCAAAAATGATGCTCCCCAAGTAACTTTCTCCTGAGGAGGTTACTATAGCAACAGTACGCTGTTCGAGCACTTTGAGCTGGATAGGATCAGTATCACGGTATAGTGACAAAACATGTATCTTTCTCTCATTATTTATCACTTTAATATACATTTAATGTTTTAAAATAGTTGACTGATGGCTAATTGTGCTAGTAGTGAGTTGTGCGACACCACAAAATTACTGACAGAAAAAAAACAAGCTTCCCAAGAGTCATTGAATTATTAGATGTATTATTTCCTAGTTCGTTTAACGTAGGAAAAAGTTCCAAGATGATAAAACAAACTTTTAAGTTTTTGCTTTTACATTTCCTGGCAATTTTCATTAAGTAGTCTATTTAAAATGCTCCTTTTCTTTATAATGGGATACCTGCAGAAAATATTGACGATCTTTAGAGTTCTCAGAGGAACTTTTAAGCGAGTGTGGTGAACCAATGCCTCAAGTTTTGTAAAGATAAGGGTTTAGGCTATGTGTAACCATTTCAACATTATAATGACTGATCTCCATATATAGACTATTAATACATCCACTAGTGGTAGTGTGAGCACTGTTTCACTCAAGATTAGGAGCAAAGGTTCCTGCAAGGGTTCAAACGGTGCACCATTAGCACATGTGCAAAGGGTTTATTTCGGGTTTAGTTCAGGGGATTTTACGTTGATTAGAAGGAGATTTGGGGAACTAGGTTTGGTGGGTGGATAGGGAGGGGGTCTGTGGAATGTTGCTTGAAACGCCAAAACATCAGACTGGCAACCTTAATGAGGCACAAGCATCTTGGAAGAGTGTCATGTGAGATATTTGGTAAACTGTGAAGCAATAGAAGAATAATGACCCAGATGATGATCTCCTTGTGTTCTCACTGTACTTATTAAATTTTTCACTCCTCAATAAACAAGGAAATATTAATCACGCGGAACGCTTGCTTAGGCCGGCCTATATTTGCATCCAAGAAAAGTGGATTTTCCGTATTTACAGTTCAGAGTTAAACAGCTATAATTGGCGCATTCATATGCACTAGGGCTGGAAGCTAAAGTCAAATTACACTTTCATATGAATATCTGAAAAGCAAACACATCAAGGGGTTCTATGTGTGTGAGGGCTGTCCTTTCCGACCCATGAGGGTGTGTTTGCCCTGGTGGTAAGTGAGACCATTAGATCCAGATGGAGCTTTCGAGAGGGGTGTGTTTGCATAAGGCACCAGGCTGTCAATGCAGCCCTGTCTGTGTTTGAGAAAGCCCCATTCATGGCTAGTTTAGTAGATTTGGGGTTCAGTTACAAATACGCAGACTACAGGAGCCCACATTTTACACCGGGGTGCCATATATGCACCCTGCAAATATTACTAGCCAGTGTTGTAGTGAATGTATAATCAAAATGTAACCAGATGCCAGCCACCAGGTGAACAGAAATGAGAATTTTGTTTATGCATATATATATATATATATATATATATATATATATATATATATATATATATACATATATATATATATGTGTGTATGTGTGTGTAATTTAGAATATATTATGAAATATATTAAATATACTAAAATATATATATATATATATATATATGTGTGAATTATATATGTATATATATATATATATATATATATATATATATATATTCTCAAATATTTCTAAATTATTATTTTCTAAATTATTATGAGACCCGTATAGCTTGCTTTTTCAGGAAGAGGTTGATATTTTTATGTCGCTCACCTGTTTCTTACCCCGATGCACTCCTTTCTGTCGCCCCCTTCTGGTGGCTGCAGAGGAAGACTATGGCGGCTGCATCCAAGATGGCCAGCAGTATGCAGACCGTGCAGTATGGAAGCCAGAAGCGTGCCGTGTCTGTGTGTGCGATGCAGGGGCAGTGCTATGTGACGAGGTCATCTGTGAGGACCTGAGAGACTGTGCCAATCCCATCATTCCACCTGGAGAGTGCTGTCCCATCTGCCCAGCTGACACCGACGAACCTATCGGTCCGCTCTCTGCTCATACACCTCTCTTTGCTTATCATACCTGTCCTGCTAGCTGTCTGCTCTGAGTTCTGTAACTATGACAAGTGTCACATACCACTAGACTACTCTAGATGGTCATGTGATTGTGTTCAGAACTCAAAGCAAACATTTAAAGGGAAGAAAGCAACACTTTTAAGTTTTACATTTGCATTATAGTGCAAATTATGTTTTTCAGTTAAAGACTGCTATGGCTGAAATGTGTCCACTTTTTTTTTTTTTTTTTAATATAGAAAGTGCACAAACTTAACACTAGTTTGCTGTGAAATCCATTATTTTTAGACAAGATATTTAGTATAATTGTAAATTGTAAAAAATAATTACAATTGTATAGTGGTCATAAGTTTTGAGCTAACTTATACTTCCATCCCATAATGTTTAATTCTGAGGATGATTTGACTTGTTTAGGTAAAAGAATGAGTGTATTATATTATATTATACTTTCATTGAGGGACATACATAGTTTAAAACAGATAGATATTCAGTTTTTAACACAAAAAAGATGCAATAAATCTCTTGAGAGTGGACTCGCCTTGGCCATAGACTGGTTTTGTTTGGAAAAAGCTGAAAAACAAGACAATGAGTCTTTGAATGGGAGGTCATGGCACAACCTCATTCAAACATCCTAATTAACAAAAAATTTAGAAGTGTTCTTTCAACTTTTTTAATTCACTTCATGTTCAGTCAGCCTTGACAGCTGATACTGTTCATTTTCAAAATTTTGTGTGTTGTTCCTGCACAGATACACACAATAAGATGAACATAGTTATCAAAATATGCAGAAATGTTTTCCTAAGCACTTTAATGTATTGCTTCTCACTGTAATCAGCTCATGGCACTGATACAGAATGAGTTTTCTCTATTTATTTTATTGATTTACTTTTAGCTAATTTGCTGAGCAGCATATGGCCTAATATTGCTTCTAATGTAAAGCATAATGCACATAATCATGTTTCAAACTGATCATGAGCTTGCACCTTCATATTCTGCCTTTAACAATTTAACCAAAGCAGATTGGGAAGAGAATGATGCTGTTTTGGTACACGGCCTTGTGGGGTGCCGCTGATTTGGTCTTTTCAGCTATGTAGTTTCAGCAGGGAATAGCAGTTCATTAGTTCTGACAGTGTCTGACTAGTTTACCGTCCTCATTATGAGTCAGTATTAGCTGATTACTTCGTTCACGGCCCGTTTTTCCTTGACCCTTTGGTGACCTCTAGTTTTTTATGATGAGCCAGCAGTATTATTATGAATGAACGATTCAGATGTCTGACTCCAGACAGACTGTTATTCTGCAACATTGATTGATTTTGTATGTTTGCTAATTGATATAATACATGCAAAACTACTTTCTCCTGTGTCTAACTGTCAATCTTTATCTTCCCTTCATCCTGTGACGATTCAACAGTGTCACTTGGTGCAAAGGTGAGACCTTGACTTATTTATCATGTCTTTATTTAAGAAATGGATAATGTTCTTAAGGTAGAATTAATATTATAAATTGTATAGTAAGTCTTAAATATGTTCTTTCTTACTCTACACAGGGACAGAAAGGAGAACCAGGCGATATTGCAGATGTAAGTCATTTCACCAGTAAACAGCTTTGGGTTTTAGACTGATTTTACCAAATTTTGAAAACTAGAGTTGGAAAATAATATTTATTTGTTTGTTTCTGTAGGTTGTAGGACCGAGAGGACCTGCTGGCCCAATGGTGAGATGAATCATAAACACTTTGGTAGTTGGTTTCTGAATAATTTGCCACACATCATTGCTTTTCTCCACTAGGGGGCTCTCCAGAACGTTTATTTGAATATACTGCTGTCCCTTTAATTTCTGACACCTCAACTTTACTTTTTGACTTTTTTTTATTATTTATATTTGTCTTTTTGTGATTTTAGGGACCCCCAGGAGAGCAGGGACCACGTGGTGAGAGAGGACTTAAGGGTGAAAAGGTAAGACATTTTGCCTTTTCAAACTTTTTTTTCTCAGAATTGTTAGGTAAAGTGATGTCAGATCTTATTAGCAGTTATCCGGGTACATTAAGGCGGCAGTGGACACACTCTGCAGGACGCTGTCATGTGAAAAGGCTTTAGTTAATCTCTTTTCTTTTCCGCTCATATGCTCCGTTATTTTTCTCCCACCCTTTAGGGAAATACCGGCCCAAGAGGGAGAGATGGCGAGCCTGGTACACCTGGAAACCCAGGACCCCCTGGACCACCAGGACCTAATGGTCCCCCTGGACTCGGAGGAGTATGTTTCTCCTCTCCTTTCATCTACTCACTAAATGTGTGTCTCCCAATCGTGGGGTTACTGTAAGTGTGTTTTTCTATGTGTGTGCAGAACTTTGCTGCTCAGATGGCTGGTGGTTTTGACGAGAAGGCAGGAGGTGCTCAGATGGGTGTGATGCAGGGTCCAATGGTGAGAAAAAACAGTGTTCACAGACATATCTATATGTATATTAAATATCTTTTAAAATTGTGTGAAATACATTTTTCAGTTTTAAACTGCAACCCTTTTTGAAAGAATCTCTCATCAAGTCAATATTTTAAAGTACTCAGTTTGGCTAATATGGATCTGTCAGAATAATACAAATAATAATAGTTATTATAGTATTTAGTTCTGTAATTCAGAAACTGTTATATGAAAAGTTTGTAAGGTCTTGCAGAATGCTCTGGAATGACATTTCATTTCAAGCTGTAGTTTCATTTGTTCAGTTTTAGTCTGCATGACAGATATTTTACATCCGTGTGGGCCAAGCATTTTTTAATATAACATAAAAAGCAAAAACTACATGCATTAATTAATAAAATGCATTAAATGCTTTATAATTGTACTTTAAGATGTCCAAACACTGAATAAATCCAGTGCCAAAAAGGTTTTCTTTAAGTAAATGATTGAACTCTGCATCATAAAGAATAATATCTCAAGAATTAAATACTGTTACCTGTTTTCTGATATTTAGTACCCCCTACTGACTGATTTTGTCACAATAGCATTTTCAAATTCCACCTGTTCTCAAAAAAGTTACAGTGATTCATGGATTCTAAGCTTGTAACATGAACATATACTTACAATACATGGGGTTACTAAAAATAAATCACACACAATGAAACAAATAATTCTTCTAATTAAATTTCAGCTTGCTTTGAAATATGATCTATAAATGAAAGGAAATTCAACAGTCATGCTATTTATATTTATCTGGGCCAGCGCTGCCATGCTGTATTTCAATTTCATCTGTTTTATCTACAGGGTCCAATGGGTCCCCGTGGTCCTCCTGGCCCCACTGGAGCACCTGTAAGTAAAAACACATCATTCATAATTCTTTTATATTCCCAGTTAATTGAAAAATACAACATAATGCTGATTATATTCTCAGCCGAAGCTACCATTGATGAGACAGATATGAGAAATATGTTAGCACCCACCAACGCCAACGCCTAAGCTCTCACTGTCATTTGTTTCATTTCCAGGGCCCACAAGGTTTCCAAGGCAACCCTGGAGAGGCTGGTGAACCTGGCCCTGCTGTGAGTGTCCAAAACCTTGCCTACGTACACACACATATGACATTTTATTAACCCACATATTACATGGCCCGCACAGATGACACATAGAGACAGCCTTACTAGGTCAGTTAAATCAGTTTACAACAATTGTTTTACTATAGGGTCCTCTTGGACCCCGTGGCCCATCTGGACCCCCTGGAAAACCCGGAAGTGATGTGAGTAGTTTTTGCCACTGGCTTGATATTCAACCTTTTCCAAATGCTGAATGCTTGACAGATACTAACTACAATGTCTCTACCTGCTCTTCTTCCAGGGTGAGGCTGGCAAACCTGGAAAGTCTGGTGAGCGTGGACCCACAGGGCCTCAGGTAAACAACATACACAAATAAAGACCTGTTTCAGTCACAATGGTCATATAATCTAATATAATCAATTTGTTACAAAGATGCAACATAATTACTAAATATGTTTCTTATGTATATGACAGGGAGCCCGTGGATTCCCCGGAACCCCTGGCCTTCCTGGCATCAAGGGACACAGAGTGAGTTTCAATTGGAATTAATTGTTTTTCTGCATGTTTATTTCTGTAGAAATACATGCATTTATAATACATCTTTGAATGTGTTTGTAGGGACACCCAGGTCTTGATGGAGCTAAAGGAGAGGCCGGTGCTGCAGGTGTTAAGGTACAGCAACATAAAAACTGTGAGCCAAAACACCCAACTCTGACAGATAAACTATGTAAAATTCATCCTAACACAGTGTCTATAATCATATCTGGCAGCATATAAGAAGAAACTGCAAACAAGTTTCACAGGGCTTCAGAATTCTATCATATATTTATCCAATTTATGGTATTATTGTTTCCAAAATCTGCTTTGGAAAAATATATATTATTGAATAATTGAATTTGATTTAATATCCACAGATATTTTAAATTAGAAAGATATTTTAAACTATAAATACTCCTATAAAAACACCAGACCTTTGACAAACAGAGTATATAATAATAATATGCACTACCTGCTAATTTTCACCCAACCGTACCAGTAACTATTCAAAAGTCATCCTATCAGACTGTCTGTACTGATATTTGACAAAAAATCATAAATTTCACAGGGCATCAGAATTATAACACATTTATCTGCTTTGGAAAAATATATATTATTAAACAATTATTAAACAATAATTTAATTTATACAGATAAAAGTATTCTAAACTATAAAGATACCAGAACCTTGATGAATATATATTTACATGTATTACCAAATGCAAAATGTGCTAATTCATTTTAATAATAAAATTGATTTGACCTAGTATTATACAACTATCAGATCTAATCAGTCTCCTTTCTCTTCTTTCAGGGTGAATCTGGTGCTAATGGTGAGAACGGTGCTCCTGGACCAATGGTCAGTACCTAGAGTCAGAAATGTCCTGATGATTCATTTAGCTGTAGTTTTCTGATGCTGAAATCTAACGTTCTCCATCCTGTTTTCCTCTTTTTTTGTCTATCAGGGTCCACGTGGCCTTCCCGGTGAGAGAGGTCGTCCTGGACCTTCTGGTTCTGCTGTAAGTGAACACTCAGACAACTGGCCTAACAAAGAATACTGTATATGATCAAAATTGCAGCAGCAAGGGTGGCTTCAGACTGTAAATGATCTACTTATGTCTGTCCACAGGGTGCCCGTGGTAATGATGGTCTGCCTGGTCCTGCTGGTCCTCCTGTAAGTGCATTTCCTCACAGTGCAGGAAGTCTATGTAATGTTAAATTATGGTTCCCATTCTACTTTGACTTGTGCTTATGCTGTTGCTAACTAATGGTAAACCCATATGGGATGCCTAGAGATATCAAGGTGGACGATTATCGATATAATGCAGATATATATATTTAACTTAATCATAGCAAATAAATTCATACAATATTCATACAATACTTATCATTTGCATCACCCGTTTACAAATCACAGAATAACATTATAGGGATGTTTAAAGTGCATGAGGAAGTAAGCAAGCCTCTTTGATCATTTGTTGATGTTTCTATCCTCAGGGCCCTGTTGGTCCTGCTGGTGCTCCAGGTTTCCCAGGATCCCCTGGTGCTAAGGTAAAATACCAGTCATGGTACCAGACAGCACTTCACTGTCAATTCTTAATCTATTCTCAATTTTAAGCATTTTTAATTTGCACAGATTAACATTATCCTTGATAATGAGATGTGATGTTCACTCCTGCAGGGTGAAGCTGGTCCTACTGGAGCTCGTGGACCTGAGGGCGCACAAGGACCCCGTGGAGAGGCCGGTACACCTGGATCACCTGGACCCGCCGGTGCATCTGTGAGTAAAATTACAGATGTTATAACAAGCAAAATATGATTTCATTTGCTTTATCGGTGTAAACAATATATATAGTATTTTGAAATTAAATGTTCACATTCTGCAGGGTAACCCTGGTACTGATGGTATTCCTGGTGCCAAAGGATCTGCTGTGAGTATATCCATATAATTTATCGTTCTCCTTCACTCATTTCTCTGTATATTTTAAAATAATTTTTAGTCTGGTCACACTGTTGCAGTGAATCTATTGTAAACATTTTTCTCTTTTACAGGGTGGTCCTGGTATTGCTGGTGCCCCTGGTTTCCCAGGACCCCGTGGCCCGCCAGGACCTCAGGGAGCTACTGGACCTCTTGGGCCTAAAGGACAATCTGTAAGTAATCATGCCCTGAACTATTTAAAAAGCTTTCAGTGTCTCCCAGACATCAATTAATAATTTCATATTGGTGAATTGCACAGGTTACTGATTATTCTGCCATTTGAGGTTCGCCATTGCACTAATTGAAAACACTCTTGTGTTTATACAGGGAGACCCTGGTATCCCAGGATTTAAAGGCGAGGCTGGACCCAAGGGAGAGCGTGTAAGTAACCCACATTATACTTATCATCAGTCGTCTGTTCTATTGTATCAATCACAATCATATGAAATATTGTAGCAAACTAATCAGTCATATTTTTTTTCCTAATTGCACAGGGTGTTGCAGGACCTCAGGGTGCCCCTGGGCCATCTGGAGAGGAAGGCAAGAGAGGACCAAGAGGAGAGCCTGGTTCTGCCGGACCTCTCGGACCTCCTGGAGAAAGAGTGTGTATATTAGCTTAATTATTTTTACTGATTCACTGAATGATAAAGAACCACACTAATAAGTCCATATGTGTTGTTTTTTGCTAGGGAGCTCCAGGTAACCGTGGATTCCCTGGTCAGGATGGTCTAGCAGGAGCAAAGGTTGGTGATTTAGACTAATAGTTGGTTACTCATCTAATCAACCCATTTATTTCCTCTGTACTCAAATGTTCTGTACAATGATAGGGCGCACCCGGTGATCGTGGTGTTCCTGGTGTGACTGGCCCAAAAGGAGCAACTGGAGATCCTGGTCGCACAGGCGAGTCTGGTCTTCCTGGAGCCAGAGTGAGTGATTGCGGTATTTCTGGGACTTACCTGAAAACTGATTATTCAGGGCAATTTAGATCATCATAACTGCAGATAACAGACATTACAATCTAAAATCAGCGTTTATAATCGTTGATTTAAAGGCTCATAGCATTTTTCACCATTCATCTGCTTCCTCTTCTAACAGGGTCTCACTGGGCGCCCTGGTGATGCTGGACCGCAAGGAAAAGTTGGACCAACTGTGAGTATCTATGAAATTTAAAGCACTTTTAGTTTGCTTCAACAGTAAATAGTTACAGCCTGCAAAAATATATACACTACTGTTCAAAAGTTTGGGCTCAGTAAGATTTTTTTTAAATAAATTAATATTTTCATCCAGCAAGGATGCATTAAATTGATCAAAAATGTCAGTAAAGACAATTTTAATGTTAAAATAGATTTCTATTTCAGATAAATGCCAGAAATATAGTATAAAAAAGAAATGTTTCTCGAGCACAAAATCAGCATAGAATGCTTTCTGAAGGACCATGTGACATTGAAGACTGGAGTAATGATGCTGAATATTCAGCTTTACCATCACAGGAATAAATTACATTTTAAAATATATTAAAATAGAAAAGAGTTATTTTTAACATTAATCACAATATAACTGTTGTTACTGTATTTTTGATTAAATAATGCAGCCATGGTGAGCATAAGAGATTTCTTTCAAAAACGTAAAAAAAATCTACCAACCCCAAACTGAACACTATATGTTTTACCCAAAAAGAGACTCCGCATCTACTGGGTACAAACCATTTTGAGATAATAAATGCTGCATCTCATCACAGTTCAGGGCAAACTTCAATACTAAACATGATTTATTCATTATAGGGTTCCCCTGGTGAAGATGGACGCCCTGGTCCTCCTGGGCCTCTGGGAGCTCGTGGTCAGCCTGGAGTGATGGGATTCCCTGGACCTAAGGGTGCCAATGTGAGACCATTGGAGTGTTTCTGCTTTTCAGCTACTAGTGTTCATATTTAGGTCCATAAAATTGTTTGGAAAGTGTGTGTGTTGTACCTCATTGGATTGTATCTCTCTCTCACAGGGTGAACCTGGAAAACCTGGAGAGAAAGGACTTCTTGGACGCACTGGTCTTAGAGTAAGTCATGTTCCAATGTCCAGATTACTTGGCCTTGTATGTCAGTAAGCATCAGATCTAACTAGACTAAACTTAGCAACCATATATCAACACCTTGGAAACAACCCACAACACCTAGCAGAGTTTTTGTACAGACAAGCACCAAGAAAATGTACAAATGTATTCTTTCTCTCTTTATTATTTCTTCTGTTAGGGTTTGCCTGGTAAAGATGGAGAGACTGGATCTGCTGGTTCACCTGGTCCTGCTGTGAGTTTTACATCACATTAGCCACAGTGTCTTATGACCTCAATTCTTTCAGTCAGCCAATAAATGACCATGGTCTGAAACACTTCCTTGAAGACTAAATCATGATTTCAATGTGCTTTTAGGGTCCAGCTGGTGAGAGAGGAGAGCAGGGTCAACCTGGTCCATCTGGCTTCCAGGTACATTCAAATTAATATTCTACTATATTATTCAATTGTGAAAGAGAAAACTGCACTCTTTTTAAATTACTGAAGCCGAACAAGGAGTAATTATTTAAATGTAAGTTTCATGGGATCAGGGTTTTCTAAGAATTACTCTGTTTTTGCACAGGGTCTTCCAGGACCTACTGGAGCCCCTGGAGAGCCTGGTAAACCTGGTGACCAGGTGAGGATCACTTACGATATTTATTTTAATTCTCCATTTGAGTTGTAATTAGTGACTTTAACTATCCCAATTATGCTGAATTTCTCTCCTTTCTCTCTATAGGGTGTTGCTGGAGAGGGTGGTGCTGCTGGTCCCACTGGACCAAGAGTGAGTTCCTATCTTTAATTAACAAGACTCCCAATTACTACTGGAAATCAGCAGTAATGTGACATTACTCAAAAATAACTCTTGCCTGTGCTTCTCTTAGGGTGAACGTGGTTTCCCTGGTGAGAGAGGAAGCTCTGGCCCTCAGGGTCTCCAGGGACCAAGAGGACTTCCAGGAACTCCCGGTACTGATGGACCTAAGGTGAGATCACATCTGACTGAGATCATGCTCTACTATTACATATCAAATCTGTCCATTCTTCATTCTTAAGCTACTTAAATAGTCAAATAAATGAATACCTAATTGTTCAAAAGTTTGTGGTTGGTAAGTTTTTTAAATGTTTTTGAAAGACATCTCACCAAAACTGCATTTATTTGATCAGAAGTACAGTAAAACAGCAGTATAGTGAAATATTATAATGTATTTTTTTCCTATGTTGATAAAGCTGAATTTTTAGCAGCCATTACTCCAGTCTTCACTGTCATGCAGTCTTTTAGAAATCATTCTAATATGCTGATTTGGATTTCAGTTCTTATTATTATTGTTGTTGTTGAACAGTTGTGCTGCTCAATATTTTCTGTGGCAACTGTGATACATTTTTAAAGATTCTTTGATGAATAGAAAGTTCAGCATTTATTTGAAATAGATATTTTGTAACAATATAAAAGTCTTTACTGTCACTTTTGATCGATTTAATGCATCCTGCACTGTATTAATTACTTTAAAATTGATTTCCAACAGGGTGCAATTGGACCAGCTGGTGCTGCTGGATCTCAGGGCCCTCCTGGTCTGCAGGGCATGCCTGGTGAGAGAGGAACTGTTGGAATCCCTGGAGCTAAAGGTGACAGAGTAAGTGTCTTTAAAAATGGTACTCAGTGATCACATCAACCTAATTTCATGGTGTTAATCTACTGAATGACTGAGACTGACTTACTGACTGTCTCATTTTATTAGGGAGACAGCGGAGAGAAAGGACCTGAAGGTGCTTCTGGCAAAGATGGTGCAAGAGTAAGTGCTATAAAGACAGCAGATGTAGGCAAATTGCTCGCTTTTTTCTTGCTTATCATAAGCAATGATGTTTCTGTAATTTTTTTCCTCCAGGGTTTAACTGGTCCAATTGGTCCACCTGGTCCTTCTGGTCCCAATGGCGCTAAGGTGAATGTCTCATCCAATGGTTGCATGCTAAAAGTATTTTGTTTTGTTTTGTTTAATTACTCTTTTTCTTTTCTCACAGGGTGAAACTGGTCCCATTGGCTCAATTGGTGCTCCTGGTGCTCGTGGTGCCCCTGTAAGCAAAACATTCATGTATTACAACTAGACAGCAAACAGAAGAAAGAATGGAGTTTGTGGTTTTGTCATAAGTTTTAAAGGTTATCTTTAGACTTCTTCTAATTCATTATTGTTTCGACATCCTGTTAGGGCGATCGTGGTGAGATTGGTGCACCCGGACCTGCTGGCTTTGCTGGACCTCCTGTAAGTAGAAACGCAGTTACCAAAAGCCTCCATTTTACTGCAGTGATAACATTATAAAAGATCTTTTCTAACTCAAAAATAAAAATGACTTTCAATAAGGCAACATTACTATAATGGCTTAGCAATTCTGTTGACAGACGACTCGATTGAACTTAAAAAAAGCAGTAAAAAACAACCAGTCGATAATATTGTGAATGTAAAGGGGTATTCTACAATACAAATATGGGCACTAACACCATTATACATTAGGTATTCAGTTTTAAAATGGAATATTCTTATAAGTGAAATATTTCAGGATTTTGGCATTTTAAAGATTGTCAATAAAATGATTAGCAAAACATTGTGTCAATTAATGTAATCATTTTCACATATATTTGAAACCGAATAGATATGCTACATGACCCTATAGTTACACTTTAAAAAATGTACAGTTCTCTGTTGCTACAATGTAAAAAGGGTGTGGTGAAATAATCGATTAGGGAGTGTCTTTAGTATTAAACTTGGAATGATCTTGAAGCATTTAGTCATAAGGAAGCTCTGATTACTATCTTTTGGCACTGTCACTCTTTAGGGTGCTGATGGTCAGCCTGGAATTAAGGGAGAGCAGGGTGAGTCAGGACAGAAAGGTGAGGCTGGATCCCTTGGACCCCAAGGACCATCAGGAGCACCCGGCCCAGTGGTAAGCATTTCTGCCTCACTACCTATTGATAATTTAAGGCATTTTGTGAATCAGTTTTAAACTGATATGTGGTTAAAAAAGGCAGCTTTTAGAAAGCAGCTTGGTTTTGGTTATTGCCACTTGACATCTTTAAAGTCTTTGCTATTGTCTACATAAATTAAGAGTTTTGCATCATACAGCAACCTTGTGCTGTCTCTGCGTGGATTAAATGATTATATTTAGCTCATGATTATATTTGGTTCACTGCTTGATTTCAGGGCCCAACTGGTGTTACAGGACCTAAGGGAGCACGTGGAGCCCAAGGAGCCCCTGTGAGTTACTTAATAAGTCAATTAGTCATAAGTAATCATTTTCAATTCATTTTTAAGTATTTACCAGTTACTTTGACAGTAAAGATATTTGACCGGTATTGTTTCTTAATAAACAATATTTCCCCGTTGTAGGGTGCCACTGGTTTCCCAGGTGCTGCAGGAAGAGTTGGATCACCTGGCCCCAATGTAAGCCCCTGAATATCACAGACACATCTCTGCAGTTCCTCCATATTTTACTCAAACTGACTGACTGTATTATCATAAACTTTTCCTGATCCGAAACTTTTTTTAATTATTCTTTCCCAGGGTAACCCTGGTCCTCCTGGCCCTGCAGGGGCTGCTGGTAAAGATGGTCCTAAGGGAGTTCGTGGTGATGCCGGTCTCCCAGGCAGAGCAGGAGATGCTGGACTGCGTGGAGCTCCTGGTGCTCCTGGAGAGAAGGGAGAGCCTGGAGAGGATGGTCCTGCTGTAAGGCTCAGATTCATTAATACATACATATTTTAGCACAGGTGTGTTCTGTACAGGTTTATTGTTTCTTTACTGTATTCTTAATATTTCTTCTCTCAATATTTCCTTTGTAGGGTCCTGATGGTCCTTCTGGCCCTGCTGGTCTTGCTGGTCAGCGTGGTATTGTTGGTTTGCCTGGTCAGCGTGGTGAAAGAGGTTTCCCAGGACTTCCAGGACCCTCTGTAAGTAAACGAACCCACCGGCAACATCATTTCTATATGAAAACATCTCATCTTCATTCAAATACTGTTTAAATTCATGTTAAAATATAGCATAGATTTTTGTGTTTTATTTATCTGATCAAGAAAGTGATTAATATCAAGTATTAATATATTTTAATATATTATTTAATATTAACATATTTTTTTCTTAAAATGAATTTTATTTTATCACGCAAGGATATCTTTTGCACAGAAAATTTGATACTGATGCAGTGTCCCTAATCTGACACTAACCTTCTGCCTAAAATGATTTGTACCACAGGGTGAGCCTGGCAAACAGGGAGGTCCTGGCTCTTCTGGTGACCGTGGACCCCCTGGCCCTGTTGGACCTCCTGGATTGACTGGACCTTCTGGAGAGACTGGACGTGAGGTAAAGATCACATACATGAATAACATGAAAAAATCTGTACCTCACAAAGATACAGATCTGAAGTGAAGTCAGTTAACACTTTATTAAACATTTTCTTCCTATATGTATTATACAACCATATCAAGACCAGATCTCACTCATCCATTCTGTTTGTCCTCAGGGTAATCCTGGATCTGATGGTCCACCTGGTAGAGATGGTGCTCCTGGTGTGAAGGTAAGGAAGTAAAACAAACTCATATAATATCCTTTTGTTGTCCTCTGGTCTTTGTAAAATAAAAAACAGTCCAACTTAATCAGACAATCTTAATTCCATACAAGTAAACAATATATTACTATTTGACACATACACTGAGGTCCAAAAGTCTGAGAGTCTCAAAAGTCTCTAGTTTTTTTGCATTACTATTTTGAAATTACTTCCGTTTTAATTATTTTGTATTATCAACATAATTTTACTGAAAATAAATCACGAACTTCCGAATGACATAATTTGGTTATGTTAAATATTTCTTATTCTTTTTATGTAATTTCTCTGTTTAAAAGTTTGGACTAAAATGTTGGTTAGTCCATGCACAGATGAATTTCCAACCAGCTGTAATATAGAATGTGGTTTACTTGTTGTTTTCTAGGGTGAGCGTGGTAACACTGGCCCAATTGGTGCTCCTGGAGCTCCTGGTGCACCTGGTGCTCCTGGTTCTGTTGGTCCAGTTGGCAAACAGGGAGACAGAGGAGAGAATGTAAGTTCATCAACTTACAAATCACAAATCACCATCAAAAAGACCATCCTTATGAAGATCAAATGTTTTTGCAGTGTTCACCACTTACATTACATGAAGTGTTTTTATTTATTATGTACCATCTTCTTTCCTTTCTAAAGGGCCCACAAGGACCTGGTGGACCCCCTGGACCCGCTGGAGCTAGAGGCATGGTTGTAAGTACATTTTATGAAGTGTGTGGAACAAAACAGAACACGGAAAACACACATCAGGCTTTAAAACTCTTGAAATAGCCAGTATCAAAACATTTTACTCATACAATATATGGCTATTAAGAAAATCCAGTAAATTGACCAGATGACTTAAGAGGGGTTTCTTGCACCTAAACTCCATTTAGTTATAATTACAAAAATTGCCCTTGATGTGGTAACATCTTATTTAACTGGTTTATTTTTAATAATATTTAATAATAATAATATTTCAATAATATTTCATAAAAAATAAAGTCACATCAGGTCATTTTTGTGGCTTTACTGTATTTTACTTTACTTTATAGCTGCTCACAGGTTGATGGACTTTTTCCATTTCTCTGTATCAGGGACCCCAAGGGCCTCGTGGTGATAAGGGTGAGGCAGGAGAAGCTGGAGAAAGAGGTCAGAAGGGACACAGAGGATTCACCGGTCTGCAGGGTCTGCCTGGACCTCCTGTGAGTCTCTTTTACAAGTCTTAATTTTTTATAAACAATTTAGTGGTAAAGTAGAGATATTAGATATGCTTACATTTCTGTTGTGCCTCCCCAAAAAAGGGTGCTCCTGGAGACCAGGGTGCTGCTGGACCTGGTGGACCGAGTGGCGCTAAAGTGAGTGTGGTTCTCAGCTAGTTAAATTGAGACAACAGACAATTTAGAAACTTCCTTTAATGCTCGGATGGATTTCTGATGTTCTGTGTAACTCATATTGCTTGCAATAGGGACCTGCAGGACCTGTTGGACCAGCTGGTAAGGATGGTTCTAATGGTCAGCCTGGACCTATTGGACCACCTGGACCTCGTGGACGCTCTGGAGAGTCTGGCCCAAGTGTGAGTGCACATAAAACCTGAAATATTCACTGACATCAGGTCTATCGACATGAAAATAACATTTCTGATTCATTTTGTCTTCCTATCTGCTCTCATTAGGGTCCACCTGGTAACCCTGGACCCCCTGGTCCTCCTGGTCCCCCTGGCCCTGGCATTGACATGTCTGCCTTCGCTGGGTTGTCTCAGCCCGAGAAGGGACCCGATCCTCTGCGTTACATGCGTGCCGACGAGGCCTCCAGCTCTCTTAGACAACATGATGTGGAGGTGGATGCCACACTGAAGTCAATCAACAGCCAGATTGAGGACATCCGCAGTCCAGATGGCTCCCGCAAGAACCCTGCACGCTCCTGCCGAGACCTGAAACTCTGCCACCCTGAATGGAAGAGCGGTGAGAGATTCAGAGACAATCTAACAATAGAAAATGTTTAGTCAAGCACACTTATGTGTATGATACTCGCTATTACTCACTTCAACATGTTTGATCCCTATCCACAGGTGACTACTGGGTGGATCCTAACCTTGGTAGCATGGCTGATGCCATCAAAGTTTTCTGCAACATGGAGACCGGAGAGACCTGTGTGAAGCCCAGCACTCCTAAAATCCCACGCAAGAACTGGTGGAGCAGCAAGAGCAAGATGCAGAAGCACGTGTGGTTTGGAGAGAGCATGAATGGTGGATTCCACGTGAGTATAATCCTTACATTTTGGAGATGTGCACTTGAAATTTTAGTAAAATGACCACAAGCACAACAAACCTCAAAGCAAATCATAAAAAAGTTTTGAAAAGTTGACAGTACCATAAAAGTGGAAGTGATTATGAACAGCTGTTTTATTCTCAGCCAGAGTGTCTGTAAATTCCCACAGCTGGTTTGGGGAGCTGTTCACGGTTCTGAATTTCTGTTGGTCCATGGTGCTGAAAATATTTGTAACATCCAATCGTAAACCAGCAGGGGACAAGGAGCTGTGCTGAAATACTCTCTCCTTCCCCTTGTGTCACTATCTTGTCTTACATTTAATCAGCTCGATTTTCTTTCAGTAATATTAACGGCCATATTTTAAAGATATTAAAGATATTTTCTCTTTCTCTAACAGTTCAGCTATGCTGATAGCAGCCAGACTCCTAGTACTACCAGCATCCAGCTGAACTTCCTGAGACTGCTGTCTACTGAGGCCACTCAGACCATCACCTACCACTGCAAGAACAGCGTTGCTTACATGGACCAAGCCACAGGAAATCTGAAGAAGGCCGTTCTGCTGCAGGGTTCCAATGATGTGGAGATCAGAGCAGAGGGCAACAGCCGCTTTACATATGGAGTACTTGAGGATGGCTGCAAGGTGAGTCACTCAATAAAATATCATTTTCAAACATACCGGCTATAGTTATAAAATGAATGAATTGAAAATGAATTAAAAATAATTTAATAAATTTTTTAGTACATTTTACTAAAATAAATGACATTTATATACACTTCCATTCAAAGGTTTGGGGTCAGTATGATTTTTTTTTAAATTTTTAAATGAAATGAATGCTTTTACTCAGCAAAGATTAGTAAATACATTCAGAATTTTATAAAATAAATCCTAAAAAAAAATATGGTTTCCACAGAAATATTAAACAGCACAACTGATTTCAACTTTGTTAATAAGATAATCTTTCTTGAGCACCAAAATCAGCATATTAGAATGATTTCTGAAAGATCATGTGACACTGAAGACCGAAGTAATGACTGCTGAAAATTCAGCTTTGCCATCACAGGAATAAATATTTATTTTAAATTGTAATAATATATATATTTTTTTTATCAAATAACTGCAGTCTTGGTGAGCAATAAGAGATTTCTTTTAAAAACATTAAAAATCTTACTAAATAAATAAAAATAATCAAATATTTATTCATATATGCTTATTTTTATTTCATTTATATTTCTTTTTTATACACATATCCACTTACATGGCTTTTTTGCTGTCTTACAGAAGCACACAGGTCAGTGGGCCAAGACTGTGATTGAGTACAAAACTCAGAAGACATCCAGGCTGCCCATTGTGGACATTGCTCCCATGGACATCGGAGGAGCAGATCAGGAGTTTGGAGTGGACATTGGTGCAGTCTGCTTCTTGTAAAAAAAATAAAACATATGTGGATTATGAAATAAGACATGGAAAAATACCAATGACGAGCAATAACTGTGAGGATGCAATACACTCTCCAAGTAACGAAATATGGAAGAAAAGAAAAGAAATCTGAAAATTGACGAAAGTTTTTTTTCTCTAAAACACAAAAAGTCGTGCTGTCCATGTTTAGTGTGCAAGAAAAACCAGCGCTAAATGGGATTGCCCCAAATAGTCTCTCCCTCTGAAATCCAGCCATGTTTCCCACAAGCCTTCAGTGCAGCGCCTCCTCCTGCCGGGAGCCAAGAGGGGGACAGAATGAGCGAGCGCAATCAAAAGATTCAGAGATTCAACGAAAGACAGAAACATGGCTTGATGTCATCACATCCTGCAGGGGGTGGGTGGTTGGGTGATGCTGTACAGCGTCATGGCTGGATACCACAGTTGTCCCTCCCACTAAAGAAGAAAGAAGGCCATGCCCAGTCCCACTTCACCCTTCCCTCTGCCTCTTGACTGTGACTCAGAAGAAAACATCACATTATGCAAGATTTTGTGGAATGTTAAACCTGAGGAGGGAATAAGTTAATATTTACTGTGTATAGTAACAAAAAAAATCTTGATTCAGTCTGTACTGAAACAGCCAGATCTATATATTTTCACAATTATATGTGTTTGTGTGTGTGAGCATGTGCCTATACACACCGACAATATTTTGGGGAAAGTGCAGTTCCATTTCTTTTTTGTTTGTTTGTTTGTTTTGTGTAAATCTTTTTTTTTTTTCCCATGATTGCCCAAACTAGGAAGTTTTGGTCCCTTAACATAACAGCAGAAAAAGAAAAAAAAATCTAATAAATTTGGAAACCATTTCTATTTTTTGTTTATTTGCATGATCTTCATTTTTCAAGAAAAGCTACCTCACACAGGAAAAAGTTAAAATCTGGATGTGAACGAAAGCAGCTTGGGGTTCGAGAGGCGTCAGGAAGACCCCCCCGGCACAGCTCGGTCCATCTTCAGAAGGTGCTATTAGTATTGATCTATCAGTCAGTATTTCCCACAATTCCCAGACCATCCCACTCCCTAACTAGCCTCATTCAACACACACAGCCTGCTCAGAGGATGCGGAACTATACGGGATGATCAAAAGACAGAGGGACTCTTTTGGCAATGCCGGAATTTTGCTCCCAAAGGATCGCCGTATCACTGAACAGGATGTGTGTGTGTGTGAGGGTGTGTATATTTTTGTTATAATTAATATTATTATGATCTTGGTCTTTTTTTGTTTGTTCTCTCTTTTTGGTTCTGGTTTTGTTACGATTTTAATTAATGTAAATTGAAAATAAAGGAAAAAACAAGGAATTATGAAGTCAGATTTTAATTGTGTTTTTAATCATTATGAGCACAAAATATAACTAATATTTGGATTTGGCATAGGTGTATGAAACTATGCACTGCTGTGTGTATATGTGTGTGTACCGTATAATTGTGAATTTTCTAAATAATAATAAAAAAAAAGGTTCTGTAATTTCACTTTAAGGGGAATGAATAGATTCTTTTCATTGCCGTTAAAGTGAAATAACTAAATATAAATATAGGAGACTGAGAAAAAGATCATTTTAGAAGAAAATTTCAGATGGCACTCAGAGGCTTTTGCATCTGAACTCTTCATATATATATATATATATATATATATATATATATCAGGGGTGGTGAACGTCGGTCCTGGAGAGCCGCAGCCCTGCAGAGTTTTGTTTCAACCCTAATCAAACACACCTGAACAAGCTAATCAAGGTCTGAAGGGTTACTAGAAAGCTACAGGCAGGTGAGTTTTAACTAGGGTTGGAGCTGAACTCTGCAGGGCTGCGGCTCTCCAGGAGTTTGCCACCCCTGATATATATGAATGAAATATATATTTTTTCACTGGACAGTTAATTGGCAGGATAGCTGTTTTAGGTTTGATTTTATACACAGTTTATGCTGTGGTCAGTTTTCCACATAGCCGAATGTGTGGCAGATTAAAGTAATAGCTAGAAACAAGACTTCTTGTGTAGCCATTCACAAGACAATAATATGTCTGTATTTTGAGGATGCAGTTGTCTCACAATTAGCATGTCAGTCAGTAAAACATCATATTTCCAGAGAGAAATCATTATCATAAACATTGTGAATCTTAAAAATAGCTGTAAAGTCTAAAGAGCATGTTAAAGATCAAATGAAAGAAACACGTTTTAGGGAAAGAGTATAAAATTACATTCACATATTTGGACATCCCAGTCCCACAGGTTTAAGGGGCTTCAAACTTTGAGCAGGAGACGGACCAGATCACTGACCAGAGGCATCAGGCCCATCCAAACTCTTTACGTGCCTCCTCAAGATGTTTGAGCCAGATGGATCAACTTCCAAAAGAGAAACAATAAATATTTTTACATTTGATAATTAAATTCCATGATTCATAGTTAATAATGCTTAAAGTCATTGCCAACTTATGTAATTTAGCCTATGTGATTGATGAGTTTTTGCATGATGGTTGGTGGAAGGAATCCATCCAAAATTTTAATTTGTCAACACAGCCAAAGAGTTTTAACATTAAATAATATATATATTATTTATCCATTTACATGTCAGCCATTTGTAAAATGACTTTTGTTAAATTAATTTATAAGCTACAGAAAACTGAACTGATGCAGGGATACCTGCTAATTTAAAGCAGGGCCACCACCAGCAGTCAATTTCAATTGTAATTTTGCTTGGTTCATTATGAAACATTTATATGACATGCATACAAAATTAACCCACTGACTAGACTATCATGACAGTCTTAGGAAAAGAAGAAAGAACTGTCATGGGTGCCTGTTCAAAAAACTAGATGCATGACACCCCTGACTATAACTTTTTAAGAAAATATTTAGTTGAGTAGAAGTAGATGAGAAATAGAGTGGTGCACCTTCAGCTACATACCATGGATAGAATATCCCAGGTGAAAAAAGTGCAGTAAAATACACTTTATTTAAGTACACTTCCATAATATACTTAAAGTGCTCTATTTTCACGCACTAATTTTGTACTTAATATACTAAAACTTATTCTTTAGTACTTCTTAAGATAATCTTAAGAACATGATTATGTACTAAAATGTGCTATTAACATCCTTTCTCTGTATTTAGTTGCCACTTGAAGTACAATTGAAACCATTTTTCATAAATATACTCATCATACATAGAAAATACACTTAATTCTATATTAATACATAACGGATATAAACAAAATGTATTTATAATGTACTGCCCATATATTTTGATAGATTAAATAATTCATTTCAAATGTATTGTAATTATGTTAACATTCCCTTTATATGATATAGCCTACTTAACATCTTTAAATAGTACAATCAAGTACATTATTACTATGTCATTAGTAGCACTTTTAGTACTCTATGCTAAAAGTACTTACTGTTAAATTGTGAATTTTGGTACACATCTAAACACATATGAAAGAATAATTCTATCATGTGCTATTAGCGCATTTATAGTAGCCTAAGCACAGTAACCTATAGGTGTCATGGTCACTGTGTTGTTAAACACACATGAAGAAGATAAACAGTCTTTAATAAATCCACGGAAGGTAAATCCAGACAGAGGTTAGGCTTGTAACGCATGTAACATAGACAAGACTCAACAAATCACAAACCATGACAACTCACTAAACAGTGAAAACGGTGCAAAGTTCAAAAAAAGTTGTGATGGTGTGACAATAGGGTTTTACTTAAGTAAAGTAATATTCATGAAAATCCAAAAAGAACTCAGTGATAGTATATATAAAATCCACTAAAATTTTATGTAAAGCGATTGTAGCACACTTTGAAGCAATGCAATTATAAAACACTTCTGGTACTTTATCTGACTACACTTAAAAACAAATTTTAGTGTTAGTGCTAATTACTGTATTTATATTAAGTGTACTTAAGTAGCACAGTTGGGAACATGTACTTATAACTATTACATTACTAATATATTATAAATCAAATCAATTTAATTTAAACTTAGTATAACTATATAAAAGTGTACTAACATTGAAATAATTTTAAATCATTCAAAGCACTTTTAAGAAATATACTAATAAAAGTCCTTTGTATATTTTTGCGGTAGTACACTTTATTTCAATGTTCTAAAAATCAGTTTAAATATCAGTGTTAGTATACTATTAGTATAGCCTACTTTTAGTATATATTAGTATGCTTTTGCAATTGCACTAAAGCACTACTTAAGTAGAAATAGACTTTTAAGTAGTGTATTTATAGTGTTTAACTTAAAAAAAAATTTAAGAACAAAAATAAGAATGCACTACAAATGTAGGGGTATGTTGCTTTAACAGAGATGTCAAGAATTCATGGAAATACTGCAAAATTACCTGTTTCAGTCTGTTGATATATTTGTAGACATGTATATTAAAAGGTAACACCTGTGACCACAAATACAGGTGTATAGAATATAAAACATCATTTGTGTGATGAAGAGTTTGTTGTCATACTATTAAATTAGCCAATCAATATAACATAACATAACAAACCAGTAAAATATAAATAATCGACAGCACGCAATGTTTAGGATGGTATGAAGCAAAACAAACAAACAAAAGGGAGTCAATATATATATATAAACACAAATATTCGTATTTTCAAACAAATCAGCAAACAGTCTGTAATGTACAAATTCTTATTTTCGATATTGCAAACTGCTTATCTGTCGCGTAAACACAGATCAACTCATCCTCACCATCAGCTCAACCTCGTCTCTCATTATTCCATGCTTCCCAAACGTGAGCGTCCGCGCACCCCGTGACCTCGTCTCGACCAATCAGAAGCGCCATTGCGCTCACTAGGATATCCATATTGAGAACACAGAAGCAGAGAGCCGAACGGAGCAGGCGCGGTGCACGAGCGGCTTAAGAAGTCATCTTGGCCGTCTGTGCGCCGGACCGAATTGGGTTTCTCAGCTGTGAGAATATCGCTATATCGTGGGAAGAGATGATCCTGTCTTCGGGACTGACATAACGGTTAAAGGTAATGCATTTAAACAGCGTATTTTTTGTTCTTGTAGGCTTTTTATTGCCTTGTAAAAAAAACGCGTTACATAACGTGAGCTGGTGACCCCATTTCCCACGTTTGTTTTCCTATCGATGTTTTTCAAATGTTTTCCTTCTATTTCTCTATGTTGTTCATTTTAATATCTCATTTTAGTTTTCGAGAACGTAGTGGGGAACCTGAATGTATACATTAAGTCTAAGTGCAATGTCTCGCCAGTTTCACCTACTTGGAATTGACCTAATTTCTGCTCCAGTATGCTTTTAGTGTGTCTGTGGAGCAATGACGCGCGACGCTGTAAAGGGTGTTTTAGTGTAAAACAAATGATTTATGCAATATTTTTGTCTATAATGTATTTGTTTTGCTTACTGTTATTATATGTACCAGTCTTTGTGGTGTCTTTGTCATGAATGGCAATTGGAGTACAATTATGAAAATCTGACCTAATCCTACCCACCGCATCCTTGTTTGTTTGTGGGTACAGTTGGTAATGCATCCTTATTTTTTTCTGACTTTTTTCTGAGATGTCCTATCTATGTTGTAATTGACAGTTACCAGTATACTACTGGTAGACTATCTTAAATGGGTAGGTCAGATTTGCAATACACCATCAAGTAAAGTTCTTTCCTGTAGCTCAAATAGTAGAGCATGGCGCTAGCAACGCCAAGATCATGGGTCCGATTCCCAGGGAAAGCAAGAGCTGATAAAATGTAAAAACTGTAACTTGAATGCAATGTAAGTCGCTTTGGATAAAAGCGTCTGATAAATGTAAATGTAAAGTTGTTTTTTTAAATAGATTCTTTAGACAAGATATCACAATAAAAAAATAATATATATTATCTTTTAAGTAATAGACTTAGTACATTAAGACAAGTACTGTATTTTGTATTACAGGTTTTCTGAAATATTTTGTTTAAATATACACATGCTGCATTGTCTAATTTATTAGGCACTAATAATTTGCATACATTTGTGTAAAATCTAATAATAATTTGGAAATTGCAAAAAATGGAAACAAAAAAGCCAGGAAAAAAAACTGACCTATTTTTTTTAAGGAATAAAATGTTCTATAAAACAGGAAAATTATACAAAAACAAACCATATTCTAAAAAGAATTTTTCTTTTTTCAAAAGAAATTTGGTATAAGTGGAGTTTTCTGACTCATGATAAAAAGCTTTTAAATATATGTATTGTATTTGAAATCTACAGACACAAATAGATAAAATTGTAATAAACACTTAAATGTGTATTTTGGATTTTTTTCTGTCCACTAATGTTATGGAAGCAAAATAGCCCAAATATCTCAAAATTGAAAAATGCATAAAAAAAACAATGGTTTTGCCTTTAGTGTCTTGCCTTAAACAAAGCCTGCTTTGACAGTCTAATAGTGGCTGGAGTATAGGACACAGTTTTAGGTAATGTGTAATAAACTGATATTGCATGGAAATTAAAATGTAGTGGTACAGTATACTGTAATATATAGATGAAAACCATGTACTGTATAGTTTTTGTTATTGTTCAGCAAATTTTTATTTTACACATTTGCTTAACATTAGTGCTCTGTTTCCCAGTATGCATAAGTATGAGTGTTTGTCCTTTTAGTACTTCCAGATATTATCAATGTGGGTTTGTTGGCTAAACTCTTTTTGGAAAAATAGTGATGAGTAGGCCACCTTTAACAATTTTGTGCACATGCAGGACAGTTTTAGCAGATGGGCTGCCAGTACAAGTGACTGGATCAATTCCAGGTAGAGGTGGCCTACTGTAATTCCCAGGGCATAGACAACCGATAAGTTGCCTCAGAGACAGAGGCTTAACCTTGCATATACAGTAGTAGATAAATCAGGATAAATCCTCTGCCCCCTTAAGACCAGTTTTCTTTGCATTTGTATGATGGTTGTTTTTGAGCAAGGTTTAAAAACATGTCCATGTTTGACAGGTAGGCTTCTCCGAGTGTCATATCACTCACAAGAGACCGTATGGCTTTGACATATATGACGGATTCAGTCCACTGCACACGTCACACATCCTGAGTCACAGAATGAGTGCTCAGATGGCCAGGTTTTAAGTCCAGATTTGGAGGATTCCTCTGTCATGAAGGGGAAAGAGGGCAAAAAAAGACTCAAATCTATACCAAATGGTCTCTGAGCAAAAGTTAAAAATGACGATCCATTTTTACTGCCTCATTGTCGGATATTAGGATGCTAATGTGTGTAAAATAAGAATGGAAAAGTCTCACAGACAAAGTCATCAGTATGTAATTTAATTGCATTTCTGTTATATGGTGGTGATGTGCTGGAGATGGTCAATAATTTGCTGTTTAATTATGACGGCAACATTAGCATACTATTGAAAAAGTGTATAATTTATATATTTATATAATTTCTATATGTTTTTATATGTTTGCCAACTGCTGCCAATGACATCCTCAATTAATTAGCAGACTCTAGAATGAATGTATTTGTCCTGATTACCTTTTTTCTTTTTCTTCTCTTTTTGAAGGGTGACTCAGTGAACATGGCCCCAAATTCCATCCACTGGTTCCGGAAGGGCCTCCGTCTCCATGACAACCCTGCACTTCAGGAGGCAGTACGTGGGGCAGACACTGTTCGATGTGTCTACTTCCTGGATCCCTGGTTCGCTGGGTCCTCCAACCTTGGGGTCAACAGGTGGAGGTGGGTGCAGATGTTTTAAATGATAAGAAAGCATAATTTCATCCCATATTTCATCTCTGTTTGTTATGAGTATCCACAAATGAGTGAAAGACATTGTGTACTCATTGAAGTGCCTGATATGAACAAAATATGCCATTGAGACATCAAATGCAGTGCCTTTATGCACATTTTTAATAGGACCACTACACAGTACAAACAAATGTGGTTGCAACAATAAAAACTAGCCCTATCTAGGTTTTATTGTGTGATTGTTATGCAACTTTAAAATGCTGAGTAGCCTTGACATATATAACAACTACAACTGATCTCCCATCTTATGTCACTTTGTTGTTTACATTTGAATGAGGGTCAGAAACTGATATTGAGGTCATGTTGTTGAAAAAAAATCAGCATTTTTAGATTTGTGTACATTCTGTTCTGATGAAACCGAGCCCTATTGTTGCGTAAACCTGAAATACGAGTTGACACAATTTGATGACCACATAAGTAGTCTATTGAATACTATTGCAGTTTGTTCCAACTGTAAAAGAAGGCAGGGCAAAGTCATGACATGTTGCATTAATAAAGGTTAAAAGATTTGATTACCGTGTTGTAAAATTTCTGCATCATTTTACAGTCACATCCTGCCTGCAGTGATCATAAAGGTGCAGTCTTGTTATGAGCTGATGCAGCTGCATTTTTATACATGTAGAAATATCATATTCTCTTATGATCTCTTAAATGTTGGGTGATGGCCCAAAATGGATTGTAAATATGAGTTATTGTAGACAGCATATTGTGTATTGCTGGGTTTATGAAGTTTTTGGTAATGTTACAAATAATTTTAGTACTGTGTTGGGTGACAATTTGATGCCTAATGTAAATTTGGGGTCCTGTAGCAAAACCAGTTGAGAACTGCTGATTTACACAGTGGTTAAAATTAAGAAACGCTTCATTTGAGTTCTGTTGCTTTCACTAAAAGGACTTTAAATTTTCATTACAATGGGATGTGAGCACTGAGCAGTCAAATATGTCTATGCGTTTCTATTTTAAACCAGTGAATACCCACACATGAGGTAATCTGATCAAAGTCGATCCAGTGCCATAACAGTCAGTCAAGAGGAAAGTAGGCCAAGTCCCCAACCAGCAGATGCTTTGCTTTCAGAAGACAATCAGACAGTCTGGTCACAGAGCTTGTCATTCAGCTCTCCTCCTACTGAATGGATACAGTGTGATCTGACTGAATGTTAAAAAGAGCTAATTCACCAGATTAAAAGACGAAGCACCTGTGACTGGATTTGTCATTGTCAGCTGTAGTGTTCAGATGGCCTATGCAAGTCTTGCTTAAAACACCTGTTGAGCACCAAGTTTAGGTACTTTAATGCAGGGAGATTGCAGGTCACACTGTGTTGTCTGCTCTAAATCGCCTTTAAAAATAGTAAATGAGTAAGCTGCTGTTAGGATTTTTTGTCTTTACTTCTGTAATGCACGCTGCACTACATCATTACATCCTCAAGAGAGACATGTTACTTCATGTCAGTGCACAATGTCAAAAATATGCTTGATGTCATGCAGTAGACAATAATCAGTCACTCAATAAACTGATATGCATTGACACAGATAGAACTGATTAAGTTAATGATAACTAGTTGTTATTGGTTCACGTTATCATGCTCTGGGATGGGAATGGCATTCACATAACACAAATGTAAGTCGTAAAGAAACGGAACAAACTGAGACAGACTAAATCCAGAAGAACTGTGGCAACATCACCAAGATGCTTCAAGAGACCTACCTGCAAAGCTACCTGAAAAACTATGTGCAAGTGCATCTAGGGAAAAAGCTGCTTTAAATGCAAAGGATGGTCACACCAAATGTTGATTTAATTTAGTTAATTGATCAAGAAAATCTATTTATGACATTTATTTTTGACAGCATCCTCATTTTACAGCATTTTTACACAAGTGCCTAAAACTTAACAGTACTGTAGCTTTGCAGGCAGGTCTCGTGAAGCATCTTGGAGACGTTGCCACAGTTCTTCTGGATTTAGTCTCAGTTTGTTCTGTTTCTTCACGTCATTCCAGACAGACTGAATGATGATCAGATCAGATCTCTGTGTGGAGCACTGGCTGTTGTCAGACTCCTTGTGCAAACAAAAATCTCACTGGATTATTACAATTAATGGCAAAATGAATATTTGTAAATGTAAACTTTCTGTCTATCTATCTATCGATCCAATCTTATAGCATATATGTTATAGCATATATTATATTTCATAACATCATATTATTTTCAGTGTAAAGCAGCAGTTGTGTTACTTTTACACTACTGTTCATAGATTTGTCAGTAAGAAATAATTACTTACATTTAGCCAGGATACACTAAATTGACCAAAAGTGACAGTAAAGACATTTATAATAATTTCTATATCAAGTAAACGTTCTATTCAATAAATTATCCTGAGAATTGTTTTTTTATGGTTTCCACAAAAATGTTAGCAGCACAACTTTTTTCTTCATTGATAATAATAAGAAATATTACTTGCGCATAAGCACCAAATCAGCATATTATGATTTCTGAAGGATCATGTGACACTGAAGACTAGAGTAATGGCTGCTGAAAGTTCAGCTTTGCCATCACAAAACAAATTACATTTTAAATATATTAAACTAGAAAACAGTTATTTTAAATGCATTGTTACTGTTTTTACTGTATTTTTGACTTTTCAGTTGTATTCAAAGTATACATTTAATCAGTTCATGTAGTAATTCATCTAGTAATTGAACCCATGACCATGACAAAGGAATGTTACTGTCTTATTTACACTCTGCAGGATGTGTGAAACAGATCTAATTTGTTTGCTTTTGCTGAACTTCAGCATTTTATCTACCTTAACGGATGAGTCACGTGTACCTAGTTAGTTAACCATTTTGTGTAGTAACTGATAACATGAACTGTAGTCCGTAACTTATCTTGGTTTCCTAGAAGCTGGACAAATAGTTTTTCACTAGTTGTCATGGCCAGCAATTCTAGAGTTCTAGACTTTATTTTAAAAGACTGAACCTTTTACTGTCTCACAGCTGTTTTCATGTGATCCGGGGAAAGGGAATACAAGGATAAGTGTGCTTTTTTTTCTCAGTCTAGGTGCTGAGAGAGTGCTGTTGCGGTTGAAAAGAGGTCACTGGGCTAATTTTATGCCCTCCAGTGGTGGAGAGCATGCGCGCTGCAAATCTAGGCCAGGCCAGTTACATAAGGAATAATGTATGACAGGGCAGAGTTCTGAAAATTAGGTTTGATTTTCCCCAATAGCTATTAGTTTTTGTGTTCGGTCTCATTCTTTTGGATTTCAATGGAGGTGACTGTGTGTGTGTGTGTTTATATGTGTGTGCTAGTGGAGTTTATGCAGTTATGTGTGAGAGTGTGTCGACCGGACAACCAGTATCTGGAGCATAGGGAGCTTTGTCCCTGTCTGGTCTCTAATCAGGGCTTTGGTAGCAGACAGTCCGACTTTGGGCTCAGTCAGGACTCTAGGACCAAATAACAGACACAGGTAGAAGGTCGGACGGGCCTTACAGATAAATACTATAACCTCATTAATGAAAGAACAAAATGTTCTGTACAGGAAGCCTACCGTGACAGTGGATTGTTGGAAACTTCTGTCCTGGCTGCTCTTTACACATATTTTACATTCAAAATTGTCTACTGTTTTTTTGGCATGATGGCCAACTCGTAGTTACTGATCTGGCGCAAAGGTTTATGCTTTTTTACAGAGAAAGTTTCTGAATGTCGTGGGGGGGAGCAAGTACACTTAAAAAAAAGACTTTGCACAGTTAAAGTTAAAACATCACTTTTGTTTGTTGCAACAAGGACTGTCACAATACCAAAATGTACTCTATGTAAAAAGTTAAATATTGCAGTATCCAAAAAAAAAAAATAAAATCTAAGATAAAAAACAATTATCTTATTTTAACTAAATACCGTACTTGTGACTTTTTTAAAAAATTTATTTTTATGTGAAAACAAAAATGATCTGACCTCTTTATTCAAATGCAACAAGTGTCATGTGCTGGTTTATTCATGCAGCAGTGTTTCTCAGTAAAGGCTGTAGTACTTAATGTCCCTTTGGCTGGTAAGGCAGATGTGTAGAGAGGAAATAGCAGTTAAGCTCCTAATGTTTTAAACAGGTCATGAATGAACAGATTTGTGAATGGAAACTTTGCAAAAGAGCATCTGTAGAATGGAAAAGAGCATCTGCAAGTTTGAGGGACAGCTTGCAGAACAGGCAAAGCCTCAGGGCTTTGCTTTAGATAAGTAGTTCTCAAACCTTTCAGGCCACGTACCTGGTCAAGTCAAATCAGGACATCCCTATTCGGAATCTGAGACAGTGTAGACAATCTTAAAATGTCAAATAAAACACTTTATAAACAAATGTGCTTATTGGTATATTTGACTCTTATTAGAATCAGTCCATTTGATGTGGATGTGCCTTTATGGTGGAAAGAAAATACAAAAATACCTGTACATGACTTTTCTAATAAGTTTTCTGATAAAAGTGGTGTATGGCAATAGTTCCTAGGATTGGTCAGTAACGCTTTTTAGGTGAAGCTCAAATTAACCTCTTTTTTAAATTTTTTAGAAATTTATGTTCGGGTATCTCTGTTTAGACTTTTTACCTTTTTTTTTATCAATGTTTTACAAGACTTTACCTTACCTTTTTACTGTAGAATTAATGTTAAATTTTAAATTTATTCCTGACAGATTTCTCCTGCAGTGCCTGGATGATCTTGATTCCAATCTAAGAAAACTCAATTCCCGCCTTTTTGTCATCCGAGGCCAACCAGCCAATGTTTTTCCACGCCTTTTCAAGGTAGAATTATTCAAAACATCTCTATCAATATGGAATCGCAAAAGAATTTCATTGATTTGTCCAATTTCATGTCGTTCTGAAAGCCACACATTCCGATTTAGTTTAATCCAGTGCATCGACGGTTTTGAGTAACTATAGTGTTTGTGATCTTTTCCTGCAGGAATGGAAAATATCCAGGTTGACCTTCGAGTATGACTCAGAACCGTTTGGGAAGGAGCGGGATGCAGCTATTAAAAAGCTTGCGATGGAGGCTGGGGTTGAAGTCATAGTCAAGATCTCACACACCCTATACAACCTTGATAAGTAAGAACTAATTTCCTTAAATTTAAAAAGTTAAATTTTAAATACCTTTTCCTATACCTGCTGAATGTGCAACTATACGTAATCCATTTATAGGTTGATTTCCCTAAAAAGTGTGAACATTCTAGCATCCAACTTTTGTTCAACTGAACGACACTTGAGGAGACTTCAGGAAGCATGTTTGATATTTATGTTTAAAAATGACACACTTCAGCTTTAATGATCTTCACTTGTTTAATATCTAATGTCAGCTGCACCATTAGCATTGCTATTCTTTACATTAAGTTCTTGAAAGAACATCTAGAAATTGCTGTCTCCTTACTATCTCAAATAAGAGTTTTAAAGCTAGTGAACTGTACATGTGGGAAGGATGGTGGCAAACAGGAAGACACTGACACTCTACCCTCCACATCATTTCAGGATCATTGAACTAAATGGTGGTCAGCCTCCCCTCACTTACAAACGGTTCCAGACTCTGATCAGCCGAATGGATCCACCAGAGATGCCAGCGGAAACCCTCTCCAACACTATTATGGGCTGCTGTGTCACACCTGTCTCTGAAGACCATGGGGACAAATATGGTGTGCCATCGCTGGAGGAATTAGGTGAGCTGAAAAGAGCTTTGTCCATTGAGTTTAAAGGGATAGTTCACTTTTTTATCATTTACTCTATTGTCCCAAACCTGTATAAATTTAAACACAAAAGAAAATATGTTGAAGAATGTTGGTAACCAATCAGTAGCTGGTAGCTATTGACTTCCATAATATTTTTTTTCCATACTGTGGAAGTTGGTTACCAACATTTTTCAAAATATCATCTTTTGTGTTCAGCAGAAGAAACCTATACAGGTTTTGAACAACGTGAGGGTGAGTAAATGACACTTGTTAAAATGAAGTAGACTTGACCTGAACGATAACATCACTGTATCCATTTCCTGTGACCTAAAACAAATGCATGAGTTTCGTAAACTGCAATACAAGAACCCATCAAGTTATGTAAGGTAAGCATAGTTTTTTAACCTTCATTATCTTGACTCAGGATTTGACATCGAGGGACTACCTTCTGCTGTCTGGCCAGGAGGTGAAACAGAAGCATTAACAAGGATTGAAAGGCATCTGGAGCGAAAGGTGTGATCATATATAGATGCAGCCGTATGCCTGGTGGTGTTTAACAGCTAAAACAAATACAACACAAAGTGTTTTTACAACCATGATTTTTACTTTATACTGTGCCCAGTTTTGCAGTTATTGATGAATTTATAGACCTTTTGCAGATACAATAAGTTAATGTATATAAATCTTTAAAACTATAAGAAATAAAAGGACAGATTGAAAGTGAAAATTTAAAGCATTAAATTGTAAAATTGTTAGTCCAACATGTACTGCTTCTTGTGCTCATTAATGGCAAACCAAACTTGACCTTTTTCTCCTAAATGTTTTTACAGGCTTGGGTTGCAAATTTTGAAAGACCCAGAATGAATGCCAACTCTTTGCTAGCCAGTCCGACTGGCCTGAGTCCCTACCTCCGTTTTGGCTGCCTCTCCTGCCGCCTCTTCTATTTCAAACTCACAGACCTCTATAGGAAGGTACAGACATGATTCTACACTATCCATCTGTGTATAAACCTAGTACACTTGCATTGTTTCACTTTTTAATGATGGTGTATCAATTAGGGTTGGGCAATAATGGTATATATTGCATCTTGTATAATTATACAGTTCATTTTTGCTGGGATTTCTGGTCGATTTTTATTTAGTATAAACAAATATCTAGATTTATGTGAAATTCTTCTTACAGGTAAAGAAACACAGCACTCCTCCACTCTCCCTCTATGGTCAGCTGCTGTGGAGGGAATTTTTCTACACTGCTGCTACCACCAACCCACGATTTGATAAGATGGAAGGCAACCCAATCTGTGTGCGCATCCCTTGGGACAAGAACCCAGAGGCTTTGGCTAAATGGGCTGAAGCCAAGACAGGTTTTCCATGGATTGATGCCATAATGACCCAGCTGAGGCAGGAGGGCTGGATCCACCACCTGGCCCGTCATGCTGTCGCTTGTTTTCTCACTCGTGGAGACCTGTGGATCAGTTGGGAGGAGGGCATGAAGGTGCATCTCTAACACATGGGAGATAAAATGTTTTTTTTTTTTTGATAGAGCTGTGATTTTAAAACTGGGGTTTAGGGAGCCCCAGGATATATAAGAATTTGAGGGAAAAAAATATTATTATAAATATAATATTACAAATGTTGCCAATCTGAATGACAAATACTTCTTACAACCTCTTTTATTAACTGAATAGCACAGAGCGGATCCATTTACATGTGCAACCTATTCCAGTGATACTAGATGCAGCCACACCAATTTGAGTCAAAACAGGTTGATCTGTGCTGCACTTTCAGTGGGTTGCTCTGCATGGATCAATTAAATTACATAGTATCACTCCTGCTAATGGCGGTGATGCAGCGTGGTCTGCTTTTTGTTCTCAGAACAATACTTTGAATACATGAAGAGCATGTTTAGTAAGGATTGTATATGGATTTTTGAAGGGTGAATTTAAAAATGGCACTTCATATCAGAAATTTTGCTGGCCTCTGTTATAAAGGAATATAAAAATATGCTTGATGGATTTGAGACCTTGAGATCTTGTTTAGGTCACACTATTAATGACAATAGAGTGACCTACTTTTCATCAGTCGTGGTTGTAGAGGTATTTAATTTCCATGTCACGAAAAAAAAAATTACGGACTGACCCCAACTTTAAAACTGTAGTGTAAAGGTCTTTTTTTAATAGTTCTAAATGACTGCTTAATAACCACCATCTCTGATTGGATGGAGAATAATGGTAGTTATGATTGACAGGTGTTCGAGGAGCTCCTATTGGATGCTGACTGGAGTGTAAATGCAGGCAGCTGGATGTGGCTCTCCTGTAGCTCTTTCTTTCAACAGTTCTTTCATTGCTACTGTCCAGTGGGTTTCGGCAGGCGCACCGACCCTAACGGCGATTTCATTAGGTTGGTAACATTACTAAAAATGCACACCAATTCCAGGCTGAATATCCTGCTTTCACTAAAAGGCTCTTGTTTAAAACCTAGAATGCATTAAAGATGAACTAAACAGAAGGACAGTTTGATAGAATGAGGAAACATTTTTAAAGAAACAAAAATCCATTAGTGGAATGTAAAGAATTTTGGGGTCGTTTGGAAGGGTAATTCATACATTCATGTAGATTTTAGAGAGTTGGGGTCATATGCATAACTTTTATTGTACTACAGGGCAGCATGTTTATATATATATATATGTATGTGACTGAGATGCAGAAAAGTATCAGTTGAGGTCTAGACATGAATTCCAACATGAAATAGTCAAGAAAGCAAGTCTGTCCCAGATAGTCTCTTTGTGTTCTAACTTTTCCATCTAAGGCCTTCCAGTTCCAGAATTTGGTTGTTCAAGGATTTTGGTACTTTGCCAACACATTGTCCTTATTATAAGCCCCTTCAAGAAACATATGTCTGCTTGTAAACATTGCTGTCATCGTATTTGCCATAGCTCATACGCACGTTTGCCCAAAGCTTGTATGTATTTGTGTTTCTGTGTGGTCGTCTCACGGATTGGGTGAAAAGTTCAGCTTTCCCTTTCCCCTTTGTGAATTGTGGTTGATTGCTTTTAAGACGAAAGCCATTCTTAGCCAAAGCATTTGGAAACCTGTTAGCTGTGAATGTGGTTGAAGCTTGATGCTTTATCAGCGGGAAATGCAGTAGCCTGTTCTGTAGCTTGGTAGCATCTTGTTTCATCAAAAGGGGTTTTAACCGCTTGGTAGGGAAATGCATACGAAGCCTGGCCTGTTTTCAATGGATAGAGAGCCACATTGCATTTCCCAGAGAGCATGATGGGAGGTGGGGCCCAAAGCCAGAGCCAATGACTTCAGTCTAGCTATGGACAACTCCTCCTTATCAGACTCTTTTTGAAATGTTTAGCGGTCCTCTAGGTGTTGAATGCAGCCCTGCCTGTGCAAGAGAATGAGAGTCCTGGCCTTCAGCGTACCCCTGTTCCAACAAAGTCACTCACGGTTCATAGGTCATCTAGTAATTTCTCAAATCTGCTTCTGTTTCTGGCCATTTGCTTGCTCAGGCAGGATGTGACTCTTCCTGGCAAAAGGGTTCTGGTCTCTTTTGGCAAAACGAGGGGGCCACCCAGCAGCGGAGGACAGTATACTGCGTTTCTCCTTTGGCGGCTAGCAGGTTTCTCTGCCTTGGCTTGGGATCACTGTCGTCTTAAAAGCGATCAGTGGCAGTGCGAGGGGCAGGGAGTGAACCTGAACCTCTCACTCAGCCCTGAGTTTCGATTTGTTGAAGCGGGTGGGATGGGGTTGTGGGAGGGTGCTGTGTCATTGGATCTGGAGGGATTGGGAGGGCCTGGTCACTGCCTCTGCTTTCTAATGCGTGTTGTAGTAGGAATCTCCGTAGTGTCTCTGCACTGGCGGGACCTGTTGTCCTGTTTAAACTGCGTCCGCCTGTCTGCGAGCCGTGCCTCCTGCAGCCCTCCGTCCTCACGCTCTGGTAAGGTGGAGCACCTTAGGTAGGTGGCCTTTTCTGTCCCTGGGACCTGGAGGAGAGACGCAAGTCCAGATTTCAGTAGAGCTTGAATTTTTCAGTTCTTTTCCGTTTGTTATTTTGTTGTCGTTACTGTATGGTGGTGTGCTGACTGTTTTATTTGTAGTATGAGTTGGCACATACCTATACATTCACAATTATGATATTACACAGTTAAATGTGTGAAAATACCATTTTGAGATGCCTGTAAATTAATCATTAACGCAAGCTGCTTGTTGTAATCCGAGAAACTGTCGTTCTTCTTGTACCTGCTTGTTCAAACATGGGAACCCAATAACCATCTCGCATAACCTTCCACATGTTTATGATGAGACTCTGGTTTAATCTCTCTTTGTACTTTCAGACGATATTTACCTATTCTCCGAGGTTTCCCTGCCAAATATATCTACGACCCATGGAACGCCCCAGACTCTGTGCAGGCCGCTGCCAAGTGCATCATCGGTGTCCACTACCCCAAACCCATGGTGAACCACGCTGAAGCGAGCCGTCTCAACATCGAGAGGATGAAGCAGATCTACCAACAGCTTTCACGCTACAGAGGACTTGGCAAGAATTTCACTCTTCTTTTAGCAAGCAACTTACATGCAATCATATTTAGCAGTGAAAAGAAGCCTCACATGCAGCTGATAAAGAGTAAAATTGTTGGAAGTTGTAGCAAATGCTTAAACGGTACACTGTAGCAGTAGAAGATAATTCTACATTCTATTGTACCAGGACTTCTGGCCTCCGTACCATCCACACACAACGGGAATGGGAATGGGATGGCGTACTCCCCAGGGGAACAGCAGTCCGGGACCAATACACCAAGTGAATATAATATTTTTTCCCCTCTTCTTTTGAGATTGCAGACAAAGAAATGACAACAATTATTACTTTAAGCCTATTAGTGTTTTTATATATATATATATATATATATATATATATATATATATATATATATATATATATATATATATATATATATATATAATATAATTTTTTTTTTTTTTTTTTTCTTTTTTTTTTTTCTTTTCTTAAATGTTTTAAGAAGGCTAATAAATAAAGGTTAACTTTTTGGTCTCATTTAAAAGCAATTCAATTTTTATACTGATGTGACATAAATTGACTTTTTGACATCCCAAAAGCACCAGCTGTATCAGCCAGTTCCAGTGGTAACAGGAGTGGAAGTATTCTGCTGAACTTTGACAGTGAAGAGCATCAGGGACCAAGTGGAATTCATCAACAACAACAACAACAACAACAGCAGCAGCAGCAATTAGGTGTCACCTTTCACACTTCAATACACTAATAGATTTGCCGCTGTAAATGATTGTTAATTGCAAAATTAGAAGCATAAGATCTACTTTCTCATGCAGTTCTTGTTTTCCAGGATACCACCACATGCCTGACACAGGGCACAGCAGTCGACTTTACAAATGTAATGTCTCACACGACATGGCAGGTCCACAACATTCAGGTAACAGACATGGAAATGTGTACTGCATGTTACATGAGTATCATACAGTTAAACACAACACAAGTTTAAATAATTAGAAGTGTTTTAATATATACCTATTGTTTTCTGTATTTACAATATTCTGTGTGGTGTTCAGCAGGACATCTGCTGCACTCAGGAGGAAGTGTGACAGGTAAAAGGGAGCGAGAGTCGGAACGAGATCTTGACAGTGAAGATGACACCCTCTCCACCTCTCACAAGTTACAACGGCAAATTGCAGAGGTCACGTCAGTTCATGCTATTAGCGGGAACCAATCGAGCATGGTAAATATAACTCGCTTCAATCCTTGATGTATAAATGTTAAGAAATCATACATTGTATTTAAGATTGACATTTTTCTGTTCTTTTTCCAGAAGAGTTAGATGGACAATGGACATATCATTGCACTGAGAAGAACATTCAAAACATGATGCAGTCTGAAGAGGACTGACTTTAAATCTGGTTTCCTATAAACAACTCATGTTTGGGGATTTATTTTATTTTTAGTTTTTTCTTCTGTTTTTCCCATCTCTTTTTCCTTTTCTTACATGTTCAGGTGATATGAATATTAACTGAGATTTTTTTTTTATCATTTAATGAAATTCAGGAGTTGAAGTTAATGATTTCACATCCATTGACAGACAAACGATTTTCAAAAAAAGACAAAAAGATTTTTCCTTGGTACACCTCTTTCTCTTTTGCCCATCATTGCACAGGTTAGGGTTTTATTTACTGTCAAGTGAACCATACCAAGTGGGATATATTTATCAGCTTTTACTAAGCATGATAAAGCTGAGCTTCATTGTACACTCATTGCAGCAAGGATTTTGCGAGGATTTTTACAGTTTGGTTGGCACCAGCAACAGCC